>NC_086108.1:1380695-1440695 GCF_963921235.1 Mobula hypostoma | reverse complement strand
TCATTGAAAGTGGGCATGCAGGTACAGCAGGCGGTGAAAAAGGCGAATGGTATGCTGGCATTTATAGCGAGAGGATTCGAGTACAGGAGCAGGGAGGTACTACTGCAGTTGTACAAGCCTTGGTGAGACCACACCTGGAGTATTGTGTGCAGTTTTGGTCCCCTAATCTGAGGAAAGACATCTTTGCCATAGAGGGAGTACAAAGAAGGTTCACCAGATTGATTCCTGGGATGGCAGGACTTTCATATGAAGAAAGACTGGATGAACTGGGCTTGTACTCGTTGGAATTTAGAAGATTGAGGGGGGATCTGATTGAAACGTATAAGATCCTAAAGGGATTAGACAGACTAGATGCAGGAAGATTGTTCCCGATGTTGGGGAAGTCCAGAACGAGGGGTCACAGTTTAAGGATAGAGGGGAAGCCTTTTAGGACCGAGATTAGGAAAAACTTCTTCACACAGAGAGTGGTGAATCTGTGGAATTCTTTGCCACAGGAAACAGTTGAGGCCAGTTCATTGGCTATATTTAAGAGGGAGTTAGATATGGCCCTTGTGGCTACAGGGATCAGGGGGTATGGAGGGAAGGCTGGGGCGGGGTTCTGAGTTGGATGATTAGCCATGATCATAATAAATGGCGGTGCAGGCTTGAAGGGCCGAAGGGCCTACTCCTGCGCCTATTTTCTATGTTTTCTATGTTTTCTAAAGGGAAAAGGGGAAGGAGGAAGGGAACTGTGATGTGATAGGCAGGTGAGGAGAAGAGAAAGGTGGGGAATTGAAGAAGAGCGAAGGAGGGGAAATACCACACACTGGAGAAACTGATGTTCATGGAGGCTACCTCGACGAAATATGAGGAGTTCATCTCCGACCTGAGAGTGGCCTCGTCACGATGGAAGAGGAGGCCATGGATCAACACGTTGGAAAGGAAATAGGGTTTGGAATTAAAATGGTTGGCCACCGGGAAATCCTGCGAATGGGCCAAAGGTGCTCGACAAAGAGGTCCCAACATACTGGTTCCTGGTAATTTAAGGAACTATGATATAGGTTGTATTTCATTGATGGGATCTGTATGAAGGGCTATAGTCTGGGTGAAGTTTATGGGACGAGGCGATTAATAGTTCGGCACAAACTAGATGGGCCAAAGGGCCTGTTTCTGTGACAGAGTATTCTATGACTTCTATCTCTCTTCTGTGTTTATTCCCCTCCACTGATGCTGCCTGAGCTGCTGAGCTCCTCCAAAGTTTTGCAGGTGTTCTCAAGATTTCCAGAAGCTACAGAATCCCTCGTGTTCCCAGCAGCCCCAAGAGGGGCCTCCACCAAACATCTCAGCTGAAGAGCAGAAGCTTCTGGCAGTGGGTCACTGCTTTGAAGCTGGTGGCTGCCCAGGTATGGTGCCCCGGTGATTCATGCCAACCCGTGACTCTGTGACTCAGCAGCTGACTGGGCCACCTGGCATGAGATATGTGATGAGCAAATCTGAATTTCGACAGATGTACAGTGGAGAGCATTCTGACAGGCTGCATCGCCAGCTGCTATGGAGGGGGACGGCTACTGCACAGGATCAAAGTAAGCTGCAGGGCTGTAAAATGAGTCAACTCCATTACGAGCACTAGCCTCTATAGTATCCAGGACCAAGACATCTTCGAGGAGCAATGCCTCAGAAAAGCAGCGTCCATCATCAAGGCCCCCATCACCCAGGATGTGCCCTCTTCTCATCGCTACCATCAGGAAGGAGGGACAGGAGTCTGAAGACACACACTCAGTGATTCAGGAACAGCTTCTTCCCTCTGCCATCAATTCTAAATGCACATGCAACGTATCAGCACTACCTCACGAATGTTTTTATTTAATTTCTGTTTTTGCACGACTTATCTTAATTTAACTATTTAATATACAGATATACTTACAGTAATTCAGTTTTATTCTGTAGTTATCATGTATTGCATTGTACTGCTGCTGGAAAGTTAACAAATTTCACAACACACCCCGGTGACATTGGCCCTGCTCTCAGCTGTGCTAGCTTGTGTAGACCAGAGAAGACTGAATAATAACCACAGCTGCTGCTGTTTCCAGTAAGAGTTCAACACTTCTCAGAACCCTTCAGGGATAAACATGTTCTTCCAATATTAGAGACAATGCACTTTTACACTAGACAAGAAAGATTTTGCTTCCTGAATACATTTGGGTGCATCTTACGGATTTTGGGCTGCTGATGATCATGAAAGTCACTGTGAAATTTCCCTATCACACACTGTCTGACCTGCTGAGTTCCTCCAGCATTTTGTGTGTGTTACTCTGTCCATCGACACTGTCTGACCGGCTGAGTTCCTCCAGCAATTTGTGTGTGTTACTCTGACCATCGACACTGTCTGACCGGCTGAGTTCCTCCAGCATTTTGTGTGTGTTACTCTGTCCATAGACACTGTCTGACTGGCTGAGTTCCTCCAGCATTTTGTGTGTGTTACTCTGACCATAGACACTGTCTGACTGGCTGAGTTCCTCCAGCATTTTGTGTGTGTTACTCTGACCATCGACACTGTCTGACCTGCTGAGTTCCTCCAGCATTTTGTGTGTGTTACTCTGACCATCGACACTGTCTCACCGGCTGAGTTCCTCCAGCATTTTGTGTGTGTTACTCTGACCATCGACATTGTCTGACCTGCTGAGTTCCTCCAGCATTCTGTGTGTTACTCAGACCATCGACACTGTCTGACCTGCTGAGTTCCTCCAGCATTTTGTGTGTGTTACTCTGACCATCGACACTGTCTGACGTGCTGAGTTCCTCCAGCATTTTGTGTGTGTTACTCTGACCATCGACACTGTCTGACCTGCTGAGTTCCTCCAGCATTTTGTGTGTGTTACTCTGACCATCGACACTGTCTGACCTGCTGAGTTCCTCCAGCATTTTGTGTGTGTTACTCTGACCATTGACAATGTCTGACCTGCTGAGTTCCTCCAGCATTTTGTGTGTCTTACTCTGACCATCGACACTGTCTGACCTGCTGAGTTCCTCCAGCATTTTGTGTGTGTTACTCTGACCATCGACACTATCTGACCTGCTGAGTTCCTCCAGCATTTTGTGTGTGTTACTCTGACCATCGACACTGTCTGACCTGCTGAGTTCGTCCAGCATTTTGTGTGTGTTACTCTGACCATCGACACTGCCTGACCTGCTGAGTTCCTCCAGCATTTTGTGTGTGTTACTCTGACCATCGACACTGTCTGACCTGCTGAGTTCCTCCAGCATTTTGTGTGTGTTACTCTGACCATCGACACTGTCTGACCGGCTGAGTTCCTCCAGCATTTTGTGTGTGTTACTCTGACCATCGACACTGTCTGACCTGCTGAGTTCCTCCAGCATTTTGTGTGTCTTACTCTGACCATCGACACTGTCTGACCTGCTGAGTTCCTCAAGCATTTTGTGTGTGTTACTCTGACCATCGACACTATCTGACCTGCTGAGTTCCTCCAGCATTTTGTGTGTGTTACTCTGACCATCGACACTGTCTGACCGGCTGAGTTCCTCCAGCATTTTGTGTGTGTTACTCTGACCATCGACACTGTCTGACCTGCTGAGTTCCTCCAGCATTTTGTGTGTGTTACTCTGTCCATAGACACTGTCTGACCTGCTGAGTTCCTCCAGCATTTTGTGTGTGTTACTCTGACCATCGACATTGTCTGACCCGCTGAGTTCCTCCAGCATTTTGTGTGTGTTACTCTGACCATCGACACTGTCTGACCTGCTGAGTTCCTCCAGCATTTTGTGTGTGTTACTCTGTCCATCGACACTGTCTGACCTGCTGAGTTCCTCCAGCATTTTGTGTGTGTTACTCTGACCATCGACACTGTCTGACCCGCTGAGTTCCTCCAGCATTCTGTGTGTTACTCTGACCATCGACACTGTCTGACCCGCTGAGTTCCTCCAGCATTTTGTGTGTGTTACTCTGTCCATCGACACTGTCTGACCTGCTGAGTTCCACCAGCATTTTGTGTGTCTTACTCTGACCATCGACACTGTCTGACCTGCTGAGTTCCTCCAGCATTTCGTGTGTGTTACTCTGACCATCGACACTGTCTGACCTGCTGAGTTACTCCAGCATTTCGTGTGTGTTACTCTGACCATCGACACTGTCTGACTGGCTGAGTTCCTCCAGCATTTTGTGTGTGTTACTCTGTCCATCGACACTGTCTGACCGGCGGAGTTCCTCCAGCATTTCGTGCGTGTTACTCTGATCATCGACACTGTCTGACCTGCTGAGTTCCTCCAGCATTTCGTGTGTGTTACTCTGGCCATCGACACTGTCTGACCTACTGAGTTCCTCCAGCATTTCGTGTGTGTTACTCTGACCATCGACACTGTCTGACCGGCTGAGTTCCTGCAGCATTTTGTGTGTGTTACTCTGACCATCGACACTGTCTAACCTGCTGAGTTCCTCCAGCATTTCGTGTGTGTTACTCTGGCCATCGACACTGCCTGACCTGCTGAGTTCCTCCAGCATTTCGTGTGTGTTACTCTGACCATCGACACTGTCTGACCTGCTGAGTTCCTCCAGCATTTCGTGTGTGTTACTCTGGCCATCGACACTGCCTCACCTGCTGAGTTCCTCCAGCATTTCGTGTGTGTTACTCTGACCATCGACACTGTCTGACCTGCTGAGTTCCTCCAGCATTTCGTGTGTGTTACTCTGGCCATCGACACTGCCTCACCTGCTGAGTTCCTCCAGCATTTCGTGTGTGTTACTCTGACCATCGACACTGTCTGACCTGCTGAGTTCCTCCAGCATTTTGTGTGTGATACTCTGACCATCGACACTGGCTGACCTGCTGAGCTCCTCCAGCATTTTGTGTGTGTTACTCTGACCATCGACACTGTCTGACCTGCTGAGTTCCTCCAGCATTTTGTGTGTGTTACTCTGACCATCGACACTGTCTGACCTGCTGAGTTCCTCCAGCATTTCGTGTGTGTTACTCTGACCATCGACACTGCCTGACCGGCTGAGTTCGTCCAGCATTTCGTGTGTGTTACTCTGACAATTGACACTGTCTGACCTGCTGAGTTCCTCCAGCATTTCGTGTGTGTTACTCTGACCATCGACACTGTCTGACCTGCTGAGTTCCTCCATCATTCCGTGTGTGTTACTCTGACCATCGACACTGTCTGATCTGCCGAGTTCCTCCAGCATTTTGTGTGTTACTCTGACCATCGAGACTGTCTGACCGGCTGAGTTCCTCCAGCATTTCGTGTGTGTTACTCTGACCATCGACACTGTCTGACCTGCTGAGTTCCTCCAGCATTTCGTGTGTGTTACTCTGGCCATCGACACTGTCTGACCTGCTGAGTTCCTCCAGCATTTCGTGTGTGTTACTCTGACCATCGACACTGTCTGACCTGCTGAGTTCCTCCAGCATTTCGTGTGTGTTACTCTGGCCATCGACACTGCCTGACCTGCTGAGTTCCTCCAGCATTTCGTGTGTGTTACTCTGACCATCAACACTGTCTGACCTGCTGAGTTCCTCCAGCATTTCGTGTGTGTTACTCTGGCCATCGACACTGCCTCACCTGCTGAGTTCCTCCAGCATTTCGTGTGTGTTACTCTGACCATCGACACTGTCTGACCTGCTGAGTTCCTCCAGCATTTTGTGTGTGATACTCTGACCATCGACACTGGCTGACCTGCTGAGCTCCTCCAGCATTTTGTGTGTGTTACTCTGACCATCGACACTGTCTGACCTGCTGAGTTCCTCCAGCATTTCGTGTGTGTTACTCTGACCATCGACACTGTCCGACCTGCTGAGTTCCTCCAGCATTTTGTGTGTGTTACTCTGACCATCGACACTGTCTGACCTGCTGAATTCCTCCAGCATTTTGTGTGTGTTACTCTGACCATCGACATTGTCTGACCCGCTGAGTTCCTCCAGCATTCTGTCTCTGTTACTCTGACCATCGACACTGTCTGACCTGCTGAGTTCCTCCAGCATTTTGTGTGTGTTACTCTGACCGTAGACTCTGTCTGACCTGCTGAGTTCCTCCAGCATTTTGTGTGTGTTACTCTGACCATCGACACTGTCTGACCGGCTGAGTTCCTAAAGCATTTTGTGTGTGTTACTCTGACCATCGACACTGTCTGACCTGCTGAGTTCCTCCAGCATTTTGTGTGTGTTACTCTGACCATCGACACTGTCTGACCTGCTGAGTTCCTCCAGCATTTTGTTTGTGTTACTCTGACCATCGACACTGTCTGACCTGCTGAGTTCCTCCAGCATTTTGTGTGTGTTACTCTGACCATCGACACTGTCTGACCTGCTGAGTTCCTCCAGCATTTTGTGTGTGTTACTCTGACCATAGACCCTGTCTGACCTGCTGAGTTCCTCCAGCATTTTGTGTGTGTTACTCTGACCATCGACACTATCTGACCTGCTGAGTTCCTCCAGCATTTTGTGTGTGTTACTCTGACCATCGACACTATCTGACCTGCTGAGTTCCTCCAGCATTTTGTGTGTGTTACTCTGACCATCGACACTGTCTGACCGGCTGAGTTCCTCCAGCATTTTGTGTGTGTTACTCTGTCCATTGACACTATCTGACCTGCTGAGTTCCTCCAGCATTTTGTGTGTGTTACTCTGACCATCGACATTGTCTGACCCGCTGAGTTCCTCCAGCATTCTGTGTGTGTTACTCTGACCATCGACACTGTCTGACCCGCTATGTTCCTCCAGCATTTTGTGTGTGTTACTCAGACCATCGACACTGTCTGACCTGCTGAGTTCCTCCAGCATTTTGTGTGTGTTACTCTGACCATAGACACTGTCCGACCTGCTGAGTTCCTCCATCATTTTGTTTGTGTTACTCTGACCATCGACACTGTCTGACCTGCTGAGTTCCTCCAGCATTTTGTGTGTGTTACTCTGAACATCGACACTGTCTGACCTGCTGAGTTCCTCCAGCATTTTGTGTATGTTACTCTGACCATAGACCCTGTCTGACCTGCTGAGTTCCTTCAGCATTTTGTGTGTGTTACTCTGACCATAGACACTGTCCGACCTGCTGAGTTCCTCCAGCATTTTGTGTGTGTTACTCTGACCATCCACACTGTCTGACCCACTGAGTTCCTCCAGCATTTTGTGTGTGTCACTCTGACCATCGACACTATCTGACCTGCTGAGTTCCTCCAGCATTTTGTGTGTGTTAATCTGACCATCGACACTGTCTGACCGGCTGAGTTCCTCCAGCTTTTTGTGTGTCTTACTCTGACCATCGACACTGTCTGACCTGCTGAGTTCCTCCAGCATTTTGTGTGTGTTACTCTGACCATCGACACTGTCTGACCTGCTGAGTTCCTCCAGCATTTTGTGTGTGTTACTCTGACCATCGACACTGTCTGACCTGTTGATTTCTTCCAGCATTTTGTGTGTGTTACTCTGACCATCGACACTGTCTAACCTGCTGAGTTCCTCCAGCATTTTGTGTGTGTTACTCTGACCATAGACACTGTCTGACCTGCTGAGTTCCTCCAGCATTTTGTGTGTGTTACTCTGACCATCGACACTGTATGACCTGCTGAGTTCCACCAGCATTTTGTGTGTGTTACTCTGACCATCGACACTGTCTGACCTGCTGAGTTCCTCCAGCATTTTGTGTGTGTTACTCTGACCATCGACACTGTCTGACCTGCTGAGTTCCTCCAGCATTTTGTTTGTATTACTCTGACCATCAACACTGTCTGACCGGCTGAGCTCCTCCAGCATTTTGTGTGTGTTATTCTGTCCATAGACACTGTCTGACCTGCTGAGTTCCTCCAGCATTTTGTGTGTGTTACTCTGACCATCGACACTGTCTGACCTGTTGATTTCTTCCAGCATTTTGTGTGTGTTACTCTGACCATCGACACTGTCTAACCTGCTGAGTTCCTCCAGCATTTTGTGTGTGTTACTCTGACCATAGACACTGTCTGACCTGCTGAGTTCCTCCAGCATTTTGTGTGTGTTACTCTGACCATCGACACTGTCTGACCTGCTGAGTTCCACCAGCATTTTGTGTGTGTTACTCTGACCATCGACACTGTCTGACCTGCTGAGTTCCTCCAGCATTTTGTGTGTGTTACTCTGACCATCGACACTGTCTGACCTGCTGAGTTCCTCCAGCATTTTGTGTGTGTTACTCAGACCATAGACCCTGTCTGACCTGCTGAGTTCCTTCAGCATTTTGTGTGTGTTACTCTGACCATAGACACTGTCCGACCTGCTGAGTTCCTCCAGCATTTTGTGTGTGTTACTCTGACCATCCACACTGTCTGACGCACTGAGTTCCTCCAGCATTTTGTGTGTGTCACTCTGACCATCGACACTATCTGACCTGCTGAGTTCCTCCAGCATTTTGTGTGTGTTAATCTGACCATCGACACTGTCTGACCGGCTGAGTTCCTCCAGCATTTTGTGTGTGTTACTCTGACCATCGACACTGTCTGACCTGCTGAGTTTCTCCAGCATTTTGTGTGTGTTACTCTGTCCATTGACACTATCTGACCTGCTGAGATCCACCAGCATTTTGTGTGTGTTACTCTGACCATCGATATTGTCTGACCCGCTGAGTTCCTCCAGCATTCTGTGTGTGTTACTCTGACCATCTACACTGTCTGACCTGCTGAGTTCCTCCAGCATTTTGTATGTGTTACTCTGACCATCGACACTGTCTGACCTGCTGAGTTCCTCCAACATTTCGTGTGTGTTACTCTGACCATCGACACTGTCTGACCTGCTGAGTTCCTCCAGCAATTCGTGTGTGTTACTCTGGCCATCGACACTGCCTGACCTGCTGAGTTCCTCCAGCATTTCGTATGTGTTACTCTGACCATCGACACTGTCTGACCTGCTGAGTTCCTCCAACATTTCGTGTGTGTTACTCAGACCATCGACACTGTCTGACCTGCTGAGTTCCTCCAGCATTTCGTGTGTGTTACTCTGACAATTGACACTGTCTGATCTGCCGAGTTCCTCCAGCATTTTGTGTGTTACTCTGACCATCGACACTGTCTGACCTGCTGAGTTCCTCCAGCATTTTGTGTGTGTTAATCTGACCATTGACACTGTCTGACCGGCTGAGTTCCTCCAGCATTTTGTGTGTCTAACTCTGACCATCGAAACTGTCTGACCTGCTGAGTTCCTCCAGCATTTTGTGTGTGTTACTCTGTCCATCGATACTGTCTGACCTGCTGAGTACCTCCAGCATTTTGTGTGTGTTACTCTGACCATCGACACTATCTGACCTGCTTAGTTCCTCCAGCATTTTGTGTGTGTTACTCTGACCATCGACACTGTCTGACCGGCTGTGTTCCTCCAGCATTTTGTGTGTGTTACTCTGTCCATAGACACTGTCTGACCTGCTGAGTTCCCCCAGCATTTTGTGTGTGTTACTCTGACCATCGACACTGTCTGACCTGCTGAGTTCCTCCAGCATTTCGTGTGTGTTACTCTGACCATCGACACTGTCCGACCTGCTGAGTTGCTCCAGCATTTTGTGTGTGTTACTCTGGCCATCGACACTGTCTGACCTGCTGAGTTCCTCCAGCATTTCGTGTGTGTTACTCTGACCATCGACACTGTCCGACCTGCTGAGTTGCTCCAGCATTTTGTGTGTGTTACTCTGACCACGACACTATCTGACCTGCTGAATTCCTCCAGCATTTTGTGTGTGTTACTCTGACCATCGACATTGTCTGACCCGCTGAGTTCCTCCAGCATTCTGTCTGTGTTACTCTGACCATCGACACTGTCTGACCTGCTGAGTTCCTCCAGCATTTTGTGTGTGTTACTCTGACCATCGACACTGTCTGACCTGCTGAGTTCCTCCAGCATTTTGTGTGTGTTACTCTGACCATCGACACTGTCCGACCTGCTGAGTTCCTCCAGCATTTTGTGTGTGTTACTCTGACCGTAGACACTGTCTGACCTGCTGAGTTCCTCCAGCATTTTGTGTGTGTTACTCTGACCATCGACACTGTCTGACCTGCTGAGTTCCTCCAGCATTTTGTGTGTGTTACTCTGACCATCGACACTGTCTGACCTGCTGAGTTCCTCCAGCATTTTGTGTGTGTTACTCTGACCATCGACACTGTCTGACCGGCTGAGTTCCTAAAGCATTTTGTGTGTGTTACTCTGACCATCGACACTGTCTGACCTGCTGAGTTCCTCCAGCATTTTGTGTGTGTTACTCTGACCATCGACACTGTCTGACCTGCTGAGTTCCTCCAGCATTTTGTTTGTGTTACTCTGACCATCGACACTGTCTGACCTGCTGAGTTCCTCCAGCATTTTGTGTGTGTTACTCTGACCATCGACACTGTCTGACCTGCTGAGTTCCTCCAGCATTTTGTGTGTGTTACTCTGACCATAGACCCTGTCTGACCTGCTGAGTTCCTCCAGCATTTTGTGTGTGTTACTCTGACCATCGACACTATCTGACCTGCTGAGTTCCTCCAGCATTTTGTGTGTGTTACTCTGACCATCGACACTATCTGACCTGCTGAGTTCCTCCAGCATTTTGTGTGTGTTACTCTGACCATCGACACTGTCTGACCGGCTGAGTTCCTCCAGCATTTTGTGTGTGTTACTCTGTCCATTGACACTATCTGACCTGCTGAGTTCCTCCAGCATTTTGTGTGTGTTACTCTGACCATCGACATTGTCTGACCCGCTGAGTTCCTCCAGCATTCTGTGTGTGTTACTCTGACCATCGACACTGTCTGACCCGCTATGTTCCTCCAGCATTTTGTGTGTGTTACTCAGACCATCGACACTGTCTGACCTGCTGAGTTCCTCCAGCATTTTGTGTGTGTTACTCTGACCATAGACACTGTCCGACCTGCTGAGTTCCTCCAGCATTTTGTTTGTGTTACTCTGACCATCGACACTGTCTGACCTGCTGAGTTCCTCCAGCATTTTGTGTGTGTTACTCTGAACATCGACACTGTCTGACCTGCTGAGTTCCTCCAGAATTTTGTGTGTGTTACTCTGACCATAGACCCTGTCTGACCTGCTGAGTTCCTTCAGCATTTTGTGTGTGTTACTCTGACCATAGACACTGTCCGACCTGCTGAGTTCCTCCAGCATTTTGTGTGTGTTACTCTGACCATCCACACTGTCTGACCCACTGAGTTCCTCCAGCATTTTGTGTGTGTCACTCTGACCATCGACACTATCTGACCTGCTGAGTTCCTCCAGCATTTTGTGTGTGTTAATCTGACCATCGACACTGTCTGACCGGCTGAGTTCCTCCAGCTTTTTGTGTGTCTTACTCTGACCATCGACACTGTCTGACCTGCTGAGTTCCTCCAGCATTTTGTGTGTGTTACTCTGACCATCGACACTGTCTGACCGGCTGAGTTCCTCCAGCATTTTGTGTGTGTTACTCTGTCCATTGACACTATCTGACCTGCTGAGTTCCACCAGCATTTTGTGTGTGTTACTCTGACCATCGACATTGTCTGACCTGCTGAGTTCCTCCAGCATTTTGTGTGTGTTACTCTGACCATCGACACTGTCTGACCTGCTGAGTTCCTCCAGCATTTTGTGTGTGTTACACTGTCCATCGACACTGTCTGACCGGCTGAGTTCCTCCAGCATTTTGTATGTGTTACTCTGACCATCGACACTGTCTGACCTGCTGAGTTCCTCCAGCATTTTGTGTGTGTTACTCTGTCCATTGACACTATCTGACCTGCTGAGTTCCACCAGCATTTTGTGTGTGTTACTCTGACCATCGACATTGTCTGACCTGCTGAGTTCCTCCAGCATTTTGTGTGTGTTACTCTGACCATCGACACTATCTGACCCGCTGAGTTCCTCCAGCATTCTGTGTGTGTTACTCTGACCATCGACACTGTCTGACCTGCTGAGTTCCTCCAGCATTTTGTATGTGTTACTCTGACCATCGACACTGTCTGACCTGCTGAGTTTCTCCAACATTTCGTGTGTGTTACTCTGACCATCGACACTGTCTGACCTGCTGAGTTCCTACAGCAATTCGTGTGTGTTACTCTGGCCATCGACACTGCCTGACCTGCTGAGTTCCTCCAGCATTTCGTGTGTGTTACTCTGACCATCGACACTGTCTGACCTGCTGAGTTCCTCCAACATTTCGTGTGTGTTACTCAGACCATCGACACTGTCTGACCTGCTGAGTTCCTCCAGCATTTCGTGTGTGTTACTCTGACAATTGACACTGTCTGATCTGCCGAGTTCCTCCAGCATTTTGTGTGTTACTCTGACCATCGACACTGTCTGACCTGCTGAGTTCCTCCAGCATTTTGTGTGTGTTACTCTGTCCATCGACACTGTCTGACCTGCTGAGTTCCTCCAGCATTTTGTGTGTGTTACTCTGACCATCGACACTATCTGACCTGCTTAGTTCCTCCAGCATTTTGTGTGTGTTACTCTGACCATCGACATTGTCTGACCCGCTGAGTTCCTCCAGCATTCTGTCTGTGTTACTCTGACCATCGACAATGTCTGACCCGCTGAGTTCCTCCAGCATTCTGTGTATGTTACTCTGACCATCGACAATGTCTGACCTGCTGAGTTCCTCCAGCATTTTGTGTGTGTTACTCTGACCATAGACACTGTCTGACCTGTTGAGTTCCTCCAGCATTTTGTGTGTGTTACTCTGACCATCGACACTGCCTGACCTGCTGAGTTCCTCCAGCATTTTGTGTGTGTTACTCTGACCATCGACACTGTCTGACCTGCTGAGATCCTCCAGCATTTTGTGTGTGTTACTCTGACCATCGACACTGTCTGACCTGCTGAGTTCCTCCAGCATTTTTTGTGTGTTACTCTGACCATCGACATTGTCTGACCCGCTAAGTTCCTCCAGCATTTTGTGTGTGTTACTCTGACCATCGACACGGTCTGACCCGCTGAGTTCCTCCAGCATTTTGTGTGTGTTACTCTGCGCATCGACACTGTCTGACCCGCCGAGTTCCTCCAGCATTTTGTGTGTGTTACTCTTACCATCGACACTATCTGACCTGCTGAGTTCCTCCAGCATTTTGCGTGTGTTAATCTGACCATCGACACTGTCTGACCTGCTGAGTTCCTCCAGCATTTTGTGTGTGTTACTCTGACCATCGACACTGTCTGACCTGCTGAGTTCCTCCAGCATTTTGTGTGTGTTACTCTGACCATCGACATTGTCTGACCCGCTGAGTTCCTCCAGCATTCTGTGTGTGTTACTCTGACCATCGACAATGTCTGACCCGCTGAGTTCCTCCAGCATTCTGCGTGTGTTACTCTGACCATCGACACTGTCTGTCCCGCTGAGTTCCTCCAGAATTTTGTGTGTGTTACTCTGTCCATAGACACTGTCTGACCTGCTGAGTTCCTCCAGCATTTTGTGTGTGTTACTCTGACCATCGACACTGTCTGACCTGTTGATTTCTTCCAGCATTTTGTGTGTGTTACTCTGACCATCGACACTGTCTAACCTGCTGAGTTCCTCCAGCATTTTGTGTGTGTTACTCTGACCATAGACACTGTCTGACCTGCTGAGTTCCTCCAGCATTTTGTGTGTGTTACTCTGACCATCGACACTGTCTGACCTGCTGAGTTCCACCAGCATTTTGTGTGTGTTACTCTGACCATCGACACTGTCTGACCTGCTGAGTTCCTCCAGCATTTTGTGTGTGTTACTCTGACCATCGACACTGTCTGACCTGCTGAGTTCCTCCAGCATTTTGTTTGTATTACTCTGACCATCAACACTGTCTGACCGGCTGAGCTCCTCCAGCATTTTGTGTGTGTTATTCTGTCCATAGACACTGTCTGACCTGCTGAGTTCCTCCAGCATTTTGTGTGTGTTACTCTGACCATCGACACTGTCTGACCTGTTGATTTCTTCCAGCATTTTGTGTGTGTTACTCTGACCATCGACACTGTCTAACCTGCTGAGTTCCTCCAGCATTTTGTGTGTGTTACTCTGACCATAGACACTGTCTGACCTGCTGAGTTCCTCCAGCATTTTGTGTGTGTTACTCTGACCATCGACACTGTCTGACCTGCTGAGTTCCACCAGCATTTTGTGTGTGTTACTCTGACCATCGACACTGTCTGACCTGCTGAGTTCCTCCAGCATTTTGTGTGTGTTACTCTGACCATCGACACTGTCTGACCTGCTGAGTTCCTCCAGCATTTTGTGTGTGTTACTCAGACCATAGACCCTGTCTGACCTGCTGAGTTCCTTCAGCATTTTGTGTGTGTTACTCTGACCATAGACACTGTCCGACCTGCTGAGTTCCTCCAGCATTTTGTGTGTGTTACTCTGACCATCCACACTGTCTGACGCACTGAGTTCCTCCAGCATTTTGTGTGTGTCACTCTGACCATCGACACTATCTGACCTGCTGAGTTCCTCCAGCATTTTGTGTGTGTTAATCTGACCATCGACACTGTCTGACCGGCTGAGTTCCTCCAGCATTTTGTGTGTGTTACTCTGACCATCGACACTGTCTGACCTGCTGAGTTCCTCCAGCATTTTGTGTGTGTTACTCTGTCCATTGACACTAGCTGACCTGCTGAGTTCCACCAGCATTTTGTGTGTGTTACTCTGACCATCGATATTGTCTGACCCGCTGAGTTCCTCCAGCATTCTGTGTGTGTTACTCTGACCATCGACACTGTCTGACCTGCTGAGTTCCTCCAGCATTTTGTATGTGTTACTCTGACCATCGACACTGTCTGACCTGCTGAGTTCCTCCAACATTTCGTGTGTGTTACTCTGACCATCGACACTGTCTGACCTGCTGAGTTCCTCCAGCAATTCGTGTGTGTTACTCTGGCCATCGACACTGCCTGACCTGCTGAGTTCCTCCAGCATTTCGTATGTGTTACTCTGACCATCGACACTGTCTGACCTGCTGAGTTCCTCCAACATTTCGTGTGTGTTACTCAGACCATCGACACTGTCTGACCTGCTGAGTTCCTCCAGCATTTCGTGTGTGTTACTCTGACAATTGACACTGTCTGATCTGCCGAGTTCCTCCAGCATTTTGTGTGTTACTCTGACCATCGACACTGTCTGACCTGCTGAGTTCCTCCAGCATTTTGTGTGTGTTAATCTGACCATTGACACTGTCTGACCGGCTGAGTTCCTCCAGCATTTTGTGTGTCTAACTCTGACCATCGAAACTGTCTGACCTGCTGAGTTCCTCCAGCATTTTGTGTGTGTTACTCTGTCCATCGATACTGTCTGACCTGCTGAGT
Organism: Mobula hypostoma; assembly: GCF_963921235.1. Taxonomy (NCBI): domain Eukaryota; kingdom Metazoa; phylum Chordata; class Chondrichthyes; order Myliobatiformes; family Myliobatidae; genus Mobula; species Mobula hypostoma. The sequence continues at coordinate 1,425,447 of NC_086108.1, read as the reverse complement.
ACCTCCAGCATTTTGTGTGTGTTACTCTGACCATCGACACTATCTGACCTGCTTAGTTCCTCCAGCATTTTGTGTGTGTTACTCTGACCATCGACACTGTCTGACCGGCTGTGTTCCTCCAGCATTTTGTGTGTGTTACTCTGTCCATAGACACTGTCTGACCTGCTGAGTTCCTCCAGCATTTTGTGTGTGTTACTCTGACCATCGACACTGTCTGACCTGCTGAGTTCCTCCAGCATTTCGTGTGTGTTACTCTGACCATCGACACTGTCCGACCTGCTGAGTTCCTCCAGCATCTTGTGTGTGTTACTCTGACCGTCGACACTGTCTGACCTGCTGAGTTCCTCCAGCATTTTGTGTGTGTTACTCTGACCATCGACATTGTCTGACCCGCTGAGTTCCTCCAGCATTCTGTCTGTGTTACTCTGACCATCGACACTGTCTGACCTGCTGAGTTCCTCCAGCATTTTGTGTCTGTTACTCTGACCGTAGACACTGTCTGACCTGCTGAGTTCCTCCAGCATTTTGTGTGTGTTACTCTGACCATCGACACTGTCTGACCTGCTGAGTTCCTCCAGCATTTTGTGTGTGTTACTCTGACCATCGACACTGTCTGACCTGCTGAGTTCCTCCAGCATTTTCTGTGTGTTACTCTGACCATCGACACTGTCTGACCGGCTGAGTTCCTAAAGCATTTTGTGTGTGTTACTCTGACCATCCACACTGTCTGACCTGCTGAGTTCCTCCAGCATTTTGTGTGTGTTACTCTGACCATCGACACTGTCTGACCTGCTGAGTTCCTCCAGCATTTTGTTTGTGTTACTCTGACAATCGACACTGTCTGACCTGCTGAGTTCCTCCAGCATTTTGTGTGTGTTACTCTGACCATCGACACTGTCTGACCTGCTGAGTTCCTCCAGCATTTTGTGTGTGTTACTCTGACCATAGACCCTGTCTGACCTGCTGAGTTCCTCCAGCATTTTGTGTGTGTTACTCTGACCATCGACACTATCTGACCTGCTGAGTTCCTCCAGCATTTTGTGTGTGTTACTCTGACCATCGACACTATCTGACCTGCTGAGTTCCTCCAGCATTTTGTGTGTGTTACTCTGTCCATTGACACTATCTGACCTGCTGAGTTCCTCCAGCATTTTGTGTGTGTTACTCTGACCATCGACATTGTCTGACCCGCTGAGATCCTCCAGCATTCTGTGTGTGTTACTCTGACCATCGACACTGTCTGACCCGCTATGTTCCTCCAGCATTTTGTGTGTGTTACTCAGACCATCGACACTGTCTGACCTGCTGAGTTCCTCCAGCATTTTGTGTGTGTTACTCTGACCATAGACACTGTCCGACCTGCTGAGTTCCTCCAGCATTTTGTTTGTGTTACTCTGACCATCGACACTGTCTGACCTGCTGAGTTCCTCCAGCATTTTGTGTGTGTTACTCTGAACATCGACACTGTCTGACCTGCTGAGTTCCTCCAGCATTTTGTGTGTGTTACTCTGACCATAGACCCTGTCTGACCTGCTGAGTTCCTTCAGCATTTTGTGTGTGTTACTCTGACCATAGACACTGTCCGACCTGCTGAGTTCCTCCAGCATTTTGTGTGTGTTACTCTGACCATCCACACTGTCTGACCCACTGAGTTCCTCCAGCATTTTGTGTGTGTCACTCTGACCATCGACACTATCTGACCTGCTGAGTTCCTCCAGCATTTTGTGTGTGTTAATCTGACCATCGACACTGTCTGACCGGCTGAGTTCCTCCAGCTTTTTGTGTGTCTTACTCTGACCATCGACACTGTCTGACCTGCTGAGTTCCTCCAGCATTTTGTGTGTGTTACTCTGACCATCGACACTGTCTGACCGGCTGAGTTCCTCCAGCATTTTGTGTGTGTTACTCTGTCCATTGACACTATCTGACCTGCTGAGTTCCACCAGCATTTTGTGTGTGTTACTCTGACCATCGACATTGTCTGACCTGCTGAGTTCCTCCAGCATTTTGTGTGTGTTACTCTGACCATCGACACTGTCTGACCTGCTGAGTTCCTCCAGCATTTTGTGTGTGTTACACTGTCCATCGACACTGTCTGACCGGCTGAGTTCCTCCAGCATTTTGTATGTGTTACTCTGACCATCGACACTGTCTGACCTGCTGAGTTCCTCCAGCATTTTGTGTGTGTTACTCTGTCCATTGACACTATCTGACCTGCTGAGTTCCACCAGCATTTTGTGTGTGTTACTCTGACCATCGACATTGTCTGACCTGCTGAGTTCCTCCAGCATTTTGTGTGTGTTACTCTGACCATCGACACTATCTGACCCGCTGAGTTCCTCCAGCATTCTGTGTGTGTTACTCTGACCATCGACACTGTCTGACCTGCTGAGTTCCTCCAGCATTTTGTATGTGTTACTCTGACCATCGACACTGTCTGACCTGCTGAGTTCCTCCAACATTTCGTGTGTGTTACTCTGACCATCGACACTGTCTGACCTGCTGAGTTCCTACAGCAATTCGTGTGTGTTACTCTGGCCATCGACACTGCCTGACCTGCTGAGTTCCTCCAGCATTTCGTGTGTGTTACTCTGACCATCGACACTGTCTGACCTGCTGAGTTCCTCCAACATTTCGTGTGTGTTACTCAGACCATCGACACTGTCTGACCTGCTGAGTTCCTCCAGCATTTCGTGTGTGTTACTCTGACAATTGACACTGTCTGATCTGCCGAGTTCCTCCAGCATTTTGTGTGTTACTCTGACCATCGACACTGTCTGACCTGCTGAGTTCCTCCAGCATTTTGTGTGTGTTACTCTGTCCATCGACACTGTCTGACCTGCTGAGTTCCTCCAGCATTTTGTGTGTGTTACTCTGACCATCGACACTATCTGACCTGCTTAGTTCCTCCAGCATTTTGTGTGTGTTACTCTGACCATCGACATTGTCTGACCCGCTGAGTTCCTCCAGCATTCTGTCTGTGTTACTCTGACCATCGACAATGTCTGACCCGCTGAGTTCCTCCAGCATTCTGTGTATGTTACTCTGACCATCGACACTGTCTGTCCCGCTGAGTTCCTCCAGAATTTTGTGTGTGTTACTCTGTCCATAGACACTGTCTGACCTGCTGAGTTCCTCCAGCATTTTGTGTGTGTTACTCTGACCATCGACACTGTCTGACCTGTTGATTTCTTCCAGCATTTTGTGTGTGTTACTCTGACCATCGACACTGTCTGACCCGCTGAGTTCCTCCAGCATTTTGTGTGTGTTACTCTGACCATCGACACTGTCTGACCTGTTGATTTCTTCCAGCATTTTGTGTGTGTTACTCTGACCATCGACACTGTCTGACCTGCTGAGTTCCTCCAGCATTTTGTGTGTGTTACTCTGACCATCGACACTGTCTGACCTGCTGAGTTCCTCCAGCATTTTGTGTGTGATACTCTGACCATCGACACTGGCTGACCTGCTGAGTTCCTCCAGCATTTTGTGTGTGTTACTCTGACCGTAGACACTGTCTGACCTGCTGAGTTCCTCCAGCATTTTGTGTGTGTTACTCTGACCATCGACACTGTCTGACCTGCTGAGTTCCTCTAGCATTTTGTGTGTGTTACTCTGACCATCGACACTGTCTAACCTGCTGAGTTCCTCCAGCATTTTGTGTGTGTTACTCTGACCATCGACACTATCTGACCCGCTGAGTTCCTCCAGCATTTTGTGTGTGTTACTCTGACCATCGACACTGTCTGACCGGCTGAGTTCCTCCAGCATTTTGTGTGTGTTACTCTGTCCATTGACACTATCTGACCTGCTGAGTTCCTCCAGCATTTTGTGTGTGTTACTCTGACCATCGACACTGTCTGACCTGCTGAGTTCCTCCAGCATTTTGTGTGTGTTACTCTGACCATCGACATTGTCTGACCCGCTGAGTTCCTCCAGCATTCTGTGTGTGTTACTCTGACCATCGACAATGTCTGACCCGCTGAGTTCCTCCAGCATTCTGCGTGTGTTACTCTGACCATCGACACTGTCTGTCCCGCTGAGTTCCTCCAGAATTTTGTGTGTGTTACTCTGTCCATAGACACTGTCTGACCTGCTGAGTTCCTCCAGCATTTTGTGTGTGTTACTCTGACCATCGACACTGTCTGACCTGCTGAGTTCCTCCAGCATTTTGTGTGTGTTACTCTGACCATCGACACTGTCTGACCTGCTGAGTTCCTCCAGCATTTTGTGTGTGTTACTCTGACCATAGACACTGTCTGACCTGCTGAGTTCCTCCAGCATTTTGTGTGTGTTACTCTGACCATCGACACTGTCTGACCTGCTGAGTTCCACCAGCATTTTGTGTGTGTTACTCTGACCATCGACACTGTCTGACCTGCTGAGTTCCTCCAGCATTTTGTGTGTGTTACTCTGACCATCGACACTGTCTGACCTGCTGAGTTCCTCCAGCATTTTGTGTGTGTTACTCTGACCATCGACACTGTCTGACCTGCTGAGTTCCACCAGCATTTTGTGTGTGTTACTCTGACCATCGACACTGTCTGACCTGCTGAGTTCCTCCAGCATTTTGTGTGTGTTACTCTGACCATCGACACTGTCTGACCTGCTGAGTTCCTCCAGCATTTTGTGTGTGTTACTCAGACCATAGACCATCTGAGTTCCTTCACACTCTGACCATCTGTCCGACCTGCTGAGTTCCTCCAGCATTTTGTGTGTGTTACTCTGACCATCCACACTGTCTGAGCACTGAGTTCCTCCAGCATTTTGTGTGTGTCACTCTGACCATCGACACTATCTGACCTGCTGAGTTCCTCCAGCATTTTGTGTGTGTTAATCTGACCATCGACACTGTCTGACCGGCTGAGTTCCTCCAGCATTTTGTGTGTGTTACTCTGACCATCGACACTGTCTGACCTGCTGAGTTCCTCCAGCATTTTGTGTGTGTTACTCTGTCCATTGACACTAGCTGACCTGCTGAGTTCCACCAGCATTTTGTGTGTGTTACTCTGACCATCGATATTGTCTGACCCGCTGAGTTCCTCCAGCATTCTGTGTGTGTTACTCTGACCATCGACACTGTCTGACCTGCTGAGTTCCTCCAGCATTTTGTATGTGTTACTCTGACCATCGACACTGTCTGACCTGCTGAGTTCCTCCAACATTTCGTGTGTGTTACTCTGACCATCGACACTGTCTGACCTGCTGAGTTCCTCCAGCAATTCGTGTGTGTTACTCTGGCCATCGACACTGCCTGACCTGCTGAGTTCCTCCAGCATTTCGTATGTGTTACTCTGACCATCGACACTGTCTGACCTGCTGAGTTCCTCCAACATTTCGTGTGTGTTACTCAGACCATCGACACTGTCTGACCTGCTGAGTTCCTCCAGCATTTCGTGTGTGTTACTCTGACAATTGACACTGTCTGATCTGCCGAGTTCCTCCAGCATTTTGTGTGTTACTCTGACCATCGACACTGTCTGACCTGCTGAGTTCCTCCAGCATTTTGTGTGTGTTAATCTGACCATTGACACTGTCTGACCGGCTGAGTTCCTCCAGCATTTTGTGTGTCTAACTCTGACCATCGAAACTGTCTGACCTGCTGAGTTCCTCCAGCATTTTGTGTGTGTTACTCTGTCCATCGATACTGTCTGACCTGCTGAGTACCTCCAGCATTTTGTGTGTGTTACTCTGACCATCGACACTATCTGACCTGCTTAGTTCCTCCAGCATTTTGTGTGTGTTACTCTGACCATCGACACTGTCTGACCGGCTGTGTTCCTCCAGCATTTTGTGTGTGTTACTCTGTCCATAGACACTGTCTGACCTGCTGAGTTCCTCCAGCATTTTGTGTGTGTTACTCTGACCATCGACACTGTCTGACCTGCTGAGTTCCTCCAGCATTTCGTGTGTGTTACTCTGACCATCGACACTGTCCGACCTGCTGAGTTCCTCCAGCATCTTGTGTGTGTTACTCTGACCGTCGACACTGTCTGACCTGCTGAGTTCCTCCAGCATTTTGTGTGTGTTACTCTGACCATCGACATTGTCTGACCCGCTGAGTTCCTCCAGCATTCTGTCTGTGTTACTCTGACCATCGACACTGTCTGACCTGCTGAGTTCCTCCAGCATTTTGTGTCTGTTACTCTGACCGTAGACACTGTCTGACCTGCTGAGTTCCTCCAGCATTTTGTGTGTGTTACTCTGACCATCGACACTGTCTGACCTGCTGAGTTCCTCCAGCATTTTGTGTGTGTTACTCTGACCATCGACACTGTCTGACCTGCTGAGTTCCTCCAGCATTTTCTGTGTGTTACTCTGACCATCGACACTGTCTGACCGGCTGAGTTCCTAAAGCATTTTGTGTGTGTTACTCTGACCATCCACACTGTCTGACCTGCTGAGTTCCTCCAGCATTTTGTGTGTGTTACTCTGACCATCGACACTGTCTGACCTGCTGAGTTCCTCCAGCATTTTGTTTGTGTTACTCTGACAATCGACACTGTCTGACCTGCTGAGTTCCTCCAGCATTTTGTGTGTGTTACTCTGACCATCGACACTGTCTGACCTGCTGAGTTCCTCCAGCATTTTGTGTGTGTTACTCTGACCATAGACCCTGTCTGACCTGCTGAGTTCCTCCAGCATTTTGTGTGTGTTACTCTGACCATCGACACTATCTGACCTGCTGAGTTCCTCCAGCATTTTGTGTGTGTTACTCTGACCATCGACACTATCTGACCTGCTGAGTTCCTCCAGCATTTTGTGTGTGTTACTCTGTCCATTGACACTATCTGACCTGCTGAGTTCCTCCAGCATTTTGTGTGTGTTACTCTGACCATCGACATTGTCTGACCCGCTGAGATCCTCCAGCATTCTGTGTGTGTTACTCTGACCATCGACACTGTCTGACCCGCTATGTTCCTCCAGCATTTTGTGTGTGTTACTCAGACCATCGACACTGTCTGACCTGCTGAGTTCCTCCAGCATTTTGTGTGTGTTACTCTGACCATAGACACTGTCCGACCTGCTGAGTTCCTCCAGCATTTTGTTTGTGTTACTCTGACCATCGACACTGTCTGACCTGCTGAGTTCCTCCAGCATTTTGTGTGTGTTACTCTGAACATCGACACTGTCTGACCTGCTGAGTTCCTCCAGCATTTTGTGTGTGTTACTCTGACCATAGACCCTGTCTGACCTGCTGAGTTCCTTCAGCATTTTGTGTGTGTTACTCTGACCATAGACACTGTCCGACCTGCTGAGTTCCTCCAGCATTTTGTGTGTGTTACTCTGACCATCCACACTGTCTGACCCACTGAGTTCCTCCAGCATTTTGTGTGTGTCACTCTGACCATCGACACTATCTGACCTGCTGAGTTCCTCCAGCATTTTGTGTGTGTTAATCTGACCATCGACACTGTCTGACCGGCTGAGTTCCTCCAGCTTTTTGTGTGTCTTACTCTGACCATCGACACTGTCTGACCTGCTGAGTTCCTCCAGCATTTTGTGTGTGTTACTCTGACCATCGACACTGTCTGACCGGCTGAGTTCCTCCAGCATTTTGTGTGTGTTACTCTGTCCATTGACACTATCTGACCTGCTGAGTTCCACCAGCATTTTGTGTGTGTTACTCTGACCATCGACATTGTCTGACCTGCTGAGTTCCTCCAGCATTTTGTGTGTGTTACTCTGACCATCGACACTGTCTGACCTGCTGAGTTCCTCCAGCATTTTGTGTGTGTTACACTGTCCATCGACACTGTCTGACCGGCTGAGTTCCTCCAGCATTTTGTATGTGTTACTCTGACCATCGACACTGTCTGACCTGCTGAGTTCCTCCAGCATTTTGTGTGTGTTACTCTGTCCATTGACACTATCTGACCTGCTGAGTTCCACCAGCATTTTGTGTGTGTTACTCTGACCATCGACATTGTCTGACCTGCTGAGTTCCTCCAGCATTTTGTGTGTGTTACTCTGACCATCGACACTATCTGACCCGCTGAGTTCCTCCAGCATTCTGTGTGTGTTACTCTGACCATCGACACTGTCTGACCTGCTGAGTTCCTCCAGCATTTTGTATGTGTTACTCTGACCATCGACACTGTCTGACCTGCTGAGTTCCTCCAACATTTCGTGTGTGTTACTCTGACCATCGACACTGTCTGACCTGCTGAGTTCCTACAGCAATTCGTGTGTGTTACTCTGGCCATCGACACTGCCTGACCTGCTGAGTTCCTCCAGCATTTCGTGTGTGTTACTCTGACCATCGACACTGTCTGACCTGCTGAGTTCCTCCAACATTTCGTGTGTGTTACTCAGACCATCGACACTGTCTGACCTGCTGAGTTCCTCCAGCATTTCGTGTGTGTTACTCTGACAATTGACACTGTCTGATCTGCCGAGTTCCTCCAGCATTTTGTGTGTTACTCTGACCATCGACACTGTCTGACCTGCTGAGTTCCTCCAGCATTTTGTGTGTGTTACTCTGTCCATCGACACTGTCTGACCTGCTGAGTTCCTCCAGCATTTTGTGTGTGTTACTCTGACCATCGACACTATCTGACCTGCTTAGTTCCTCCAGCATTTTGTGTGTGTTACTCTGACCATCGACATTGTCTGACCCGCTGAGTTCCTCCAGCATTCTGTCTGTGTTACTCTGACCATCGACAATGTCTGACCCGCTGAGTTCCTCCAGCATTCTGTGTATGTTACTCTGACCATCGACACTGTCTGTCCCGCTGAGTTCCTCCAGAATTTTGTGTGTGTTACTCTGTCCATAGACACTGTCTGACCTGCTGAGTTCCTCCAGCATTTTGTGTGTGTTACTCTGACCATCGACACTGTCTGACCTGTTGATTTCTTCCAGCATTTTGTGTGTGTTACTCTGACCATCGACACTGTCTGACCCGCTGAGTTCCTCCAGCATTTTGTGTGTGTTACTCTGACCATCGACACTGTCTGACCTGTTGATTTCTTCCAGCATTTTGTGTGTGTTACTCTGACCATCGACACTGTCTGACCTGCTGAGTTCCTCCAGCATTTTGTGTGTGTTACTCTGACCATCGACACTGTCTGACCTGCTGAGTTCCTCCAGCATTTTGTGTGTGATACTCTGACCATCGACACTGGCTGACCTGCTGAGTTCCTCCAGCATTTTGTGTGTGTTACTCTGACCGTAGACACTGTCTGACCTGCTGAGTTCCTCCAGCATTTTGTGTGTGTTACTCTGACCATCGACACTGTCTGACCTGCTGAGTTCCTCTAGCATTTTGTGTGTGTTACTCTGACCATCGACACTGTCTAACCTGCTGAGTTCCTCCAGCATTTTGTGTGTGTTACTCTGACCATCGACACTATCTGACCCGCTGAGTTCCTCCAGCATTTTGTGTGTGTTACTCTGACCATCGACACTGTCTGACCGGCTGAGTTCCTCCAGCATTTTGTGTGTGTTACTCTGTCCATTGACACTATCTGACCTGCTGAGTTCCTCCAGCATTTTGTGTGTGTTACTCTGACCATCGACATTGTCTGACCCGCTGAGTTCCTCCAGCATTCTGTGTGTGTTACTCTGACCATCGACACTGTCTGACCCGCTATGTTCCTCCAGCATTTTGTGTGTGTTACTCAGACCATCGACACTGTCTGACCTGCTGAGTTCCTCCAGCATTTTGTGTGTGTTACTCTGACCATAGACACTGTCCGACCTGCTGAGTTCCTCCAACATTTTGTTTGTGTTACTCTGACCATCGACACTGTCTGACCTGCTGAGTTCCTCCAGCATTTTGTGTGTGTTACTCTGACCATCGACACTGTCTGACCTGCTGAGTTCCTCCAGCATTTTGTGTGTGTTACTCTGACCATAGACCCTGTCTGACCTGCTGAGTTCCTTCAGCATTTTGTGTGTGTTACTCTGACCATAGACACTGTCCGACCTGCTGAGTTCCTCCAGCATTTTGTGTGTGTTACTCTGACCATCCACACTGTCTGACCCACTGAGTTCCTCCAGCATTTTGTGTGTGTCACTCTGACCATCGACACTATCTGACCTGCTGAGTTCCTCCAGCATTTTGTGTGTGTTAATCTGACCATCGACACTGTCTGACCTGCTGAGTTCCTCCAGCATTTTGTGTGTGTTACTCTGTCCATTGACACTATCTGACCTGCTGAGTTCCACCAGCATTTTGTGTGTGTTACTCTGACCATCGATATTGTCTGACCCGCTGAGTTCCTCCAGCATTCTGTGTGTGTTACTCTGACCATCGACACTGTCTGACCTGCTGAGTTCCTCCAGCATTTTGTATGTGTTACTCTGACCATCGACACTGTCTGACCTGCTGAGTTCCTTCAACATTTCGTGTGTGTTACTCTGACCATCGACACTGTCTGAGCTGCTGAGTTCCTCCAGCAATTCGTGTGTGTTACTCTGGCCATCGACACTGCCTGACCTGCTGAGTTCCTCCAGCATTTCGTATGTGTTACTCTGACCATCGACACTGTCTGACCTGCTGAGTTCCTCCAACATTTCGTGTGTGTTACTCAGACCATCGACACTGTCTGACCTGCTGAGTTCCTCCAGCATTTCGTGTGTGTTACTCTGACAATTGACACTGTCTGATCTGCCGAGTTCCTCCAGCATTTTGTGTGTTACTCTGACCATCGACACTGTCTGACCTGCTGAGTTCCTCCAGCATTTTGTGTGTGTTAATCTGACCATTGACACTGTCTGACCGGCTGAGTTCCTCCAGCATTTTGTGTGTCTAACTCTGACCATCGAAACTGTCTGACCTGCTGAGTTCCTCCAGCATTTTGTGTGTGTTACTCTGTCCATCGATACTGTCTGACCTGCTGAGTACCTCCAGCATTTTGTGTGTGTTACTCTGACCATCGACACTATCTGACCTGCTTAGTTCCTCCAGCATTTTGTGTGTGTTACTCTGACCATCGACACTGTCTGACCTGCTGAGTTCCTCCAGCATTTTGTGTGTGTTACTCTGACCATCGACACTGTCTGACCTGCTGTGTTCCTCCAGCATTTTGTGTGTGTTACTCTGTCCATAGACACTGTCTGACCTGCTGAGTTCCTCCAGCATTTTGTGTGTGTTACTCTGACCATCGACACTGTCTGACCTGCTGAGTTCCTCCAGCATTTCGTGTGTGTTACTCTGACCATCGACACTGTCCGACCTGCTGAGTTCCTCCAGCATTTTGTGTGTGTTACTCTGACCATCGACACTGTCTGACCTGCTGAATTCCTCCAGCATTTTGTGTGTGTTACTCTGACCATCGACATTGTCTGACCCGCTGAGTTCCTCCAGCATTCTGTCTGTGTTACTCTGACCATCGACACTGTCTGACCTGCTGAGTTCCTCCAGCATTTTGTGTGTGTTACTCTGACCGTAGACACTGTCTGACCTGCTGAGTTCCTCCAGCATTTTGTGTGTGTTACTCTGACCATCGACACTGTCTGACCTGCTGAGTTCCTCCAGCATTTTGTGTGTGTTACTCTGACCATCGACACTGTCTGACCTGCTGAGTTCCTCCAGCATTTTGTGTGTGTTACTCTGACCATCGACACTGTCTGACCGGCTGAGTTCCTAAAGCATTTTGTGTGTGTTACTCTGACCATCGACACTGTCTGACCTGCTGAGTTCCTCCAGCATTTTGTGTGTGTTACTCTGACCATCGACACTGTCTGACCTGCTGAGTTCCTCCAGCATTTTGTTTGTGTTACTCTGACCATCGACACTGTCTGACCTGCTGAGTTCCTCCAGCATTTTGTGTGTGTTACTCTGACCATCGACACTGTCTGACCTGCTGAGTTCCTCCAGCATTTTGTGTGTGTTACTCTGACCATAGACCCTGTCTGACCTGCTGAGTTCCTCCAGCATTTTGTGTGTGTTACTCTGACCATCGACACTATCTGACCTGCTGAGTTCCTCCAGCATTTTGTGTGTGTTACTCTGACCATCGACACTATCTGACCTGCTGAGTTCCTCCAGCATTTTGTGTGTGTTACTCTGTCCATTGACACTATCTGACCTGCTGAGTTCCTCCAGCATTTTGTGTGTGTTACTCTGACCATCGACATTGTCTGACCCGCTGAGTTCCTCCAGCATTCTGTGTGTGTTACTCTGACCATCGACACTGTCTGACCCGCTATGTTCCTCCAGCATTTTGTGTGTGTTACTCAGACCATCGACACTGTCTGACCTGCTGAGTTCCTCCAGCATTTTGTGTGTGTTACTCTGACCATAGACACTGTCCGACCTGCTGAGTTCCTCCAGCATTTTGTTTGTGTTACTCTGACCATCGACACTGTCTGACCTGCTGAGTTCCTCCAGCATTTTGTGTGTGTTACTCTGAACATCGACACTGTCTGACCTGCTGAGTTCCTCCAGCATTTTGTGTGTGTTACTCTGACCATAGACCCTGTCTGACCTGCTGAGTTCCTTCAGCATTTTGTGTGTGTTACTCTGACCATAGACACTGTCCGACCTGCTGAGTTCCTCCAGCATTTTGTGTGTGTTACTCTGACCATCCACACTGTCTGACCCACTGAGTTCCTCCAGCATTTTGTGTGTGTCACTCTGACCATCGACACTATCTGACCTGCTGAGTTCCTCCAGCATTTTGTGTGTGTTAATCTGACCATCGACACTGTCTGACCGGCTGAGTTCCTCCAGCTTTTTGTGTGTCTTACTCTGACCATCGACACTGTCTGACCTGCTGAGTTCCTCCAGCATTTTGTGTGTGTTACTCTGACCATCGACACTGTCTGACCGGCTGAGTTCCTCCAGCATTTTGTGTGTGTTACTCTGTCCATTGACACTATCTGACCTGCTGAGTTCCACCAGCATTTTGTGTGTGTTACTCTGACCATCGACATTGTCTGACCTGCTGAGTTCCTCCAGCATTTTGTGTGTGTTACTCTGACCATCGACACTGTCTGACCTGCTGAGTTCCTCCAGCATTTTGTGTGTGTTACACTGTCCATCGACACTGTCTGACCGGCTGAGTTCCTCCAGCATTTTGTATGTGTTACTCTGACCATCGACACTGTCTGACCTGCTGAGTTCCTCCAGCATTTTGTGTGTGTTACTCTGTCCATTGACACTATCTGACCTGCTGAGTTCCACCAGCATTTTGTGTGTGTTACTCTGACCATCGACATTGTCTGACCTGCTGAGTTCCTCCAGCATTTTGTGTGTGTTACTCTGACCATCGACACTATCTGACCCGCTGAGTTCCTCCAGCATTCTGTGTGTGTTACTCTGACCATCGACACTGTCTGACCTGCTGAGTTCCTCCAGCATTTTGTATGTGTTACTCTGACCATCGACACTGTCTGACCTGCTGAGTTCCTCCAACATTTCGTGTGTGTTACTCTGACCATCGACACTGTCTGACCTGCTGAGTTCCTACAGCAATTCGTGTGTGTTACTCTGGCCATCGACACTGCCTGACCTGCTGAGTTCCTCCAGCATTTCGTGTGTGTTACTCTGACCATCGACACTGTCTGACCTGCTGAGTTCCTCCAACATTTCGTGTGTGTTACTCAGACCATCGACACTGTCTGACCTGCTGAGTTCCTCCAGCATTTCGTGTGTGTTACTCTGACAATTGACACTGTCTGATCTGCCGAGTTCCTCCAGCATTTTGTGTGTTACTCTGACCATCGACACTGTCTGACCTGCTGAGTTCCTCCAGCATTTTGTGTGTGTTACTCTGTCCATCGACACTGTCTGACCTGCTGAGTTCCTCCAGCATTTTGTGTGTGTTACTCTGACCATCGACACTATCTGACCTGCTTAGTTCCTCCAGCATTTTGTGTGTGTTACTCTGACCATCGACATTGTCTGACCCGCTGAGTTCCTCCAGCATTCTGTCTGTGTTACTCTGACCATCGACAATGTCTGACCCGCTGAGTTCCTCCAGCATTCTGTGTATGTTACTCTGACCATCGACACTGTCTGTCCCGCTGAGTTCCTCCAGAATTTTGTGTGTGTTACTCTGTCCATAGACACTGTCTGACCTGCTGAGTTCCTCCAGCATTTTGTGTGTGTTACTCTGACCATCGACACTGTCTGACCTGTTGATTTCTTCCAGCATTTTGTGTGTGTTACTCTGACCATCGACACTGTCTGACCCGCTGAGTTCCTCCAGCATTTTGTGTGTGTTACTCTGACCATCGACACTGTCTGACCTGTTGATTTCTTCCAGCATTTTGTGTGTGTTACTCTGACCATCGACACTGTCTGACCTGCTGAGTTCCTCCAGCATTTTGTGTGTGTTACTCTGACCATCGACACTGTCTGACCTGCTGAGTTCCTCCAGCATTTTGTGTGTGATACTCTGACCATCGACACTGGCTGACCTGCTGAGTTCCTCCAGCATTTTGTGTGTGTTACTCTGACCGTAGACACTGTCTGACCTGCTGAGTTCCTCCAGCATTTTGTGTGTGTTACTCTGACCATCGACACTGTCTGACCTGCTGAGTTCCTCTAGCATTTTGTGTGTGTTACTCTGACCATCGACACTGTCTAACCTGCTGAGTTCCTCCAGCATTTTGTGTGTGTTACTCTGACCATCGACACTATCTGACCCGCTGAGTTCCTCCAGCATTTTGTGTGTGTTACTCTGACCATCGACACTGTCTGACCGGCTGAGTTCCTCCAGCATTTTGTGTGTGTTACTCTGTCCATTGACACTATCTGACCTGCTGAGTTCCTCCAGCATTTTGTGTGTGTTACTCTGACCATCGACATTGTCTGACCCGCTGAGTTCCTCCAGCATTCTGTGTGTGTTACTCTGACCATCGACACTGTCTGACCCGCTATGTTCCTCCAGCATTTTGTGTGTGTTACTCAGACCATCGACACTGTCTGACCTGCTGAGTTCCTCCAGCATTTTGTGTGTGTTACTCTGACCATAGACACTGTCCGGCCTGCTGAGTTCCTCCAACATTTTGTTTGTGTTACTCTGACCATCGACACTGTCTGACCTGCTGAGTTCCTCCAGCATTTTGTGTGTGTTACTCTGACCATCGACACTGTCTGACCTGCTGAGTTCCTCCAGCATTTTGTGTGTGTTACTCTGACCATAGACCCTGTCTGACCTGCTGAGTTCCTTCAGCATTTTGTGTGTGTTACTCTGACCATAGACACTGTCCGACCTGCTGAGTTCCTCCAGCATTTTGTGTGTGTTACTCTGACCATCCACACTGTCTGACCCACTGAGTTCCTCCAGCATTTTGTGTGTGTCACTCTGACCATCGACACTATCTGACCTGCTGAGTTCCTCCAGCATTTTGTGTGTGTTAATCTGACCATCGACACTGTCTGACCGGCTGAGTTCCTCCAGCTTTTTGTGTGTCTTACTCTGACCATCGACACTGTCTGACCTGCTGAGTTCCTCCAGCATTTTGTGTGTGTTACTCTGACCATCGACACTGTCTGACCGGCTGAGTTCCTACAGCATTTTGTGTGTGTTACTCTGTCCATTGACACTATCTGACCTGCTGAGTTCCACCAGCATTTTGTGTGTGTTACTCTGACCATCGACATTGTCTGACCCGCTGAGTTCCTCCAGCATTCTGTGTGTGTTACTCTGACCATCGACACTGTCTGACCTGCTGAGTTCCTCCAGCATTTTGTGTGTGTTACTCTGACCATCGACATTGTCTGACCCGCTAAGTTCCTCCAGCATTTTGTGTGTGTTACTCTGACCATCGACACTGCCTGACCTGCTGAGTTCCTCCAGCATTTCGTGTGTGTTACTCTGACCATCGACACTGTCTGACCTGCTGAGTTCCTCCAACATTTCGTGTGTGTTACTCAGACCATCGACACTGTCTGACCTGCTGAGTTCCTCCAGCATTTCGTGTGTGTTACTCTGACAATTGACACTGTCTGATCTTCCGAGTTCCTCCAGCATTTTGTGTGTTACTCTGACCATCGACACTGTCTGACCTGCTGAGTTCCTCCAGCATTTTGTGTGTGTTAATCTGACCATTGACACTGCCTGACCGGCTGAGTTCCTCCAGCATTTTGTGTGTCTAACTCTGACCATCGAAACTGTCTGACCTGCTGAGTTCCTCCAGCATTTTGTGTGTGTTACTCTGTCCATCGACACTGTCTGACCTGCTGAGTTCCTCCAGCATTTTGTGTGTGTTACTCTGACCATCGACACTATCTGACCTGCTTAGTTCCTCCAGCATTTTGTGTGTGTTACTCTGACCATCGACACTGTCTGACCGGCTGTGTTCCTCCAGCATTTTGTGTGTGTTACTCTGACCATCGACACTGTCTGTCCCGCTGAGTTCCTCCAGAATTTTGTGTGTGTTACTCTGACCATCGACACTGTCTGACCTGCTGAGTTCCTCCAGAATTTTGTGTGTGTTACTCTGACCATCGACACCATCTGACCTGCTGAATTCCTCCAGCATTTTGTGTGTGTTACTCTGACCATCGACATTGTCTGACCCGCTGAGTTCCTCCAGCATTGTGTCTGTGTTACTCTGACCATCGACAATGTCTGACCCGCTGAGTTCCTCCAGCATTCTGTGTGTGTTACTCTGACCATCGACACTGTCTGTCCCGCTGAGTTCCTCCAGAATTTTGTGTGTGTTACTCTGACCATCGACACTGTCTGTCCCGCTGAGTTCCTCCAGAATTTTGTGTGTGTTACTCTGACCATCGACACTGTCTGACCTGCTGAGTTCCTCCAGAATTTTGTGTGTGTTACTCTGACCATCGACACTATCTGACCTGCTGAATTCCTCCAGCATTTTGTGTGTGTTACTCTGACCATCGACATTGTCTGACCCGCTGAGTTCCTCCAGCATTGTGTCTGTGTTACTCTGACCATCGACAATGTCTGACCCGCTGAGTTCCTCCAGCATTCTGTGTGTGTTACTCTGACCATCGACACTGTCTGTCCCGCTGAGTTCCTCCAGAATTTTGTGTGTGTTACTCTGTCCATAGACACTGTCTGACCTGCTGAGTTCCTTCAGCATTTTGTGTGTGTTACTCTGACCATCGACACTGTCTGACCTGCTGAGTTCCTTCAGCATTTTGTCTGTGTTACTCTGACCATCGACACTATCTGACCTGCTGAGTTCCTACAGCATTTCGTGTGTGTTACTCTGACCATCGACATTGTCTGACCTGTTGATTTCTTCCAGCATTTTGTGTGTGTTACTCTGACCATCGACACTGTCTGACCTGCTGAGTTCCTCCAGCATTTTGTGTGTGTTACTCTGACCATCGACACTGTCTGACCTGCTGAGTTCCTCCAGCATTTTGTGTGTGTTACTCTGACCATAGACCCTGTCTGACCTGCTGAGTTCCTCCACCATTTTGTGTATGTTACTCTGACCATCGACACTATCTGACCTGCTGAGTTCCTCCAGCATTTTGTGTGTGTTACTCTGACCATCGACACTATCTGACCTGCTGAGTTCCTCCAGCATTTTGTTTGTGTTACTCTGACCATCGACACTGTCTGACCTGCTGAGTTCCTCCAGCATTTTGTGTGTGTTACTCTGACCATCGACACTGTCTGACCTGCTGAGTTCCTCTAGCATTTTGTGTGTGTTACTCTGACCATCGACACTGTCTAACCTGCTGAGTTCCTCCAGCATTTTGTGTGTGTTACTCTGACCATCGACACTATCTGACCCGCTGAGTTCCTCCAGCATTTTGTGTGTGTTACTCTGACCATCGACACTGTCTGACCGGCTGAGTTCCTCCAGCATTTTGTGTGTGTTACTCTGTCCATTGACACTATCTGACCTGCTGAGTTCCTCCAGCATTTTGTGTGTGTTACTCTGACCATCGACATTGTCTGACCCGCTGAGTTCCTCCAGCATTCTGTGTGTGTTACTCTGACCATCGACACTGTCTGACCCGCTATGTTCCTCCAGCATTTTGTGTGTGTTACTCAGACCATCGACACTGTCTGACCTGCTGAGTTCCTCCAGCATTTTGTGTGTGTTACTCTGACCATAGACACTGTCCGACCTGCTGAGTTCCTCCAACATTTTGTTTGTGTTACTCTGACCATCGACACTGTCTGACCTGCTGAGTTCCTCCAGCATTTTGTGTGTGTTACTCTGACCATCGACACTGTCTGACCTGCTGAGTTCCTCCAGCATTTTGTGTGTGTTACTCTGACCATAGACCCTGTCTGACCTGCTGAGTTCCTTCAGCATTTTGTGTGTGTTACTCTGACCATAGACACTGTCCGACCTGCTGAGTTCCTCCAGCATTTTGTGTGTGTTACTCTGACCATCCACACTGTCTGACCCACTGAGTTCCTCCAGCATTTTGTGTGTGTCACTCTGACCATCGACACTATCTGACCTGCTGAGTTCCTCCAGCATTTTGTGTGTGTTAATCTGACCATCGACACTGTCTGACCTGCTGAGTTCCTCCAGCATTTTGTGTGTGTTACTCTGTCCATTGACACTATCTGACCTGCTGAGTTCCACCAGCATTTTGTGTGTGTTACTCTGACCATCGATATTGTCTGACCCGCTGAGTTCCTCCAGCATTCTGTGTGTGTTACTCTGACCATCGACACTGTCTGACCTGCTGAGTTCCTCCAGCATTTTGTATGTGTTACTCTGACCATCGACACTGTCTGACCTGCTGAGTTCCTTCAACATTTCGTGTGTGTTACTCTGACCATCGACACTGTCTGAGCTGCTGAGTTCCTCCAGCAATTCGTGTGTGTTACTCTGGCCATCGACACTGCCTGACCTGCTGAGTTCCTCCAGCATTTCGTATGTGTTACTCTGACCATCGACACTGTCTGACCTGCTGAGTTCCTCCAACATTTCGTGTGTGTTACTCAGACCATCGACACTGTCTGACCTGCTGAGTTCCTCCAGCATTTCGTGTGTGTTACTCTGACAATTGACACTGTCTGATCTGCCGAGTTCCTCCAGCATTTTGTGTGTTACTCTGACCATCGACACTGTCTGACCTGCTGAGTTCCTCCAGCATTTTGTGTGTGTTAATCTGACCATTGACACTGTCTGACCGGCTGAGTTCCTCCAGCATTTTGTGTGTCTAACTCTGACCATCGAAACTGTCTGACCTGCTGAGTTCCTCCAGCATTTTGTGTGTGTTACTCTGTCCATCGATACTGTCTGACCTGCTGAGTACCTCCAGCATTTTGTGTGTGTTACTCTGACCATCGACACTATCTGACCTGCTTAGTTCCTCCAGCATTTTGTGTGTGTTACTCTGACCATCGACACTGTCTGACCTGCTGAGTTCCTCCAGCATTTTGTGTGTGTTACTCTGACCATCGACACTGTCTGACCTGCTGTGTTCCTCCAGCATTTTGTGTGTGTTACTCTGTCCATAGACACTGTCTGACCTGCTGAGTTCCTCCAGCATTTTGTGTGTGTTACTCTGACCATCGACACTGTCTGACCTGCTGAGTTCCTCCAGCATTTCGTGTGTGTTACTCTGACCATCGACACTGTCCGACCTGCTGAGTTCCTCCAGCATTTTGTGTGTGTTACTCTGACCATCGACACTGTCTGACCTGCTGAATTCCTCCAGCATTTTGTGTGTGTTACTCTGACCATCGACATTGTCTGACCCGCTGAGTTCCTCCAGCATTCTGTCTGTGTTACTCTGACCATCGACACTGTCTGACCTGCTGAGTTCCTCCAGCATTTTGTGTGTGTTACTCTGACCGTAGACACTGTCTGACCTGCTGAGTTCCTCCAGCATTTTGTGTGTGTTACTCTGACCATCGACACTGTCTGACCTGCTGAGTTCCTCCAGCATTTTGTGTGTGTTACTCTGACCATCGACACTGTCTGACCTGCTGAGTTCCTCCAGCATTTTGTGTGTGTTACTCTGACCATCGACACTGTCTGACCGGCTGAGTTCCTAAAGCATTTTGTGTGTGTTACTCTGACCATCGACACTGTCTGACCTGCTGAGTTCCTCCAGCATTTTGTGTGTGTTACTCTGACCATCGACACTGTCTGACCTGCTGAGTTCCTCCAGCATTTTGTTTGTGTTACTCTGACCATCGACACTGTCTGACCTGCTGAGTTCCTCCAGCATTTTGTGTGTGTTACTCTGACCATCGACACTGTCTGACCTGCTGAGTTCCTCCAGCATTTTGTGTGTGTTACTCTGACCATAGACCCTGTCTGACCTGCTGAGTTCCTCCAGCATTTTGTGTGTGTTACTCTGACCATCGACACTATCTGACCTGCTGAGTTCCTCCAGCATTTTGTGTGTGTTACTCTGACCATCGACACTATCTGACCTGCTGAGTTCCTCCAGCATTTTGTGTGTGTTACTCTGTCCATTGACACTATCTGACCTGCTGAGTTCCTCCAGCATTTTGTGTGTGTTACTCTGACCATCGACATTGTCTGACCCGCTGAGTTCCTCCAGCATTCTGTGTGTGTTACTCTGACCATCGACACTGTCTGACCCGCTATGTTCCTCCAGCATTTTGTGTGTGTTACTCAGACCATCGACACTGTCTGACCTGCTGAGTTCCTCCAGCATTTTGTGTGTGTTACTCTGACCATAGACACTGTCCGACCTGCTGAGTTCCTCCAGCATTTTGTTTGTGTTACTCTGACCATCGACACTGTCTGACCTGCTGAGTTCCTCCAGCATTTTGTGTGTGTTACTCTGAACATCGACACTGTCTGACCTGCTGAGTTCCTCCAGCATTTTGTGTGTGTTACTCTGACCATAGACCCTGTCTGACCTGCTGAGTTCCTTCAGCATTTTGTGTGTGTTACTCTGACCATAGACACTGTCCGACCTGCTGAGTTCCTCCAGCATTTTGTGTGTGTTACTCTGACCATCCACACTGTCTGACCCACTGAGTTCCTCCAGCATTTTGTGTGTGTCACTCTGACCATCGACACTATCTGACCTGCTGAGTTCCTCCAGCATTTTGTGTGTGTTAATCTGACCATCGACACTGTCTGACCGGCTGAGTTCCTCCAGCTTTTTGTGTGTCTTACTCTGACCATCGACACTGTCTGACCTGCTGAGTTCCTCCAGCATTTTGTGTGTGTTACTCTGACCATCGACACTGTCTGACCGGCTGAGTTCCTCCAGCATTTTGTGTGTGTTACTCTGTCCATTGACACTATCTGACCTGCTGAGTTCCACCAGCATTTTGTGTGTGTTACTCTGACCATCGACATTGTCTGACCTGCTGAGTTCCTCCAGCATTTTGTGTGTGTTACTCTGACCATCGACACTGTCTGACCTGCTGAGTTCCTCCAGCATTTTGTGTGTGTTACACTGTCCATCGACACTGTCTGACCGGCTGAGTTCCTCCAGCATTTTGTATGTGTTACTCTGACCATCGACACTGTCTGACCTGCTGAGTTCCTCCAGCATTTTGTGTGTGTTACTCTGTCCATTGACACTATCTGACCTGCTGAGTTCCACCAGCATTTTGTGTGTGTTACTCTGACCATCGACATTGTCTGACCTGCTGAGTTCCTCCAGCATTTTGTGTGTGTTACTCTGACCATCGACACTATCTGACCCGCTGAGTTCCTCCAGCATTCTGTGTGTGTTACTCTGACCATCGACACTGTCTGACCTGCTGAGTTCCTCCAGCATTTTGTATGTGTTACTCTGACCATCGACACTGTCTGACCTGCTGAGTTCCTCCAACATTTCGTGTGTGTTACTCTGACCATCGACACTGTCTGACCTGCTGAGTTCCTACAGCAATTCGTGTGTGTTACTCTGGCCATCGACACTGCCTGACCTGCTGAGTTCCTCCAGCATTTCGTGTGTGTTACTCTGACCATCGACACTGTCTGACCTGCTGAGTTCCTCCAACATTTCGTGTGTGTTACTCAGACCATCGACACTGTCTGACCTGCTGAGTTCCTCCAGCATTTCGTGTGTGTTACTCTGACAATTGACACTGTCTGATCTGCCGAGTTCCTCCAGCATTTTGTGTGTTACTCTGACCATCGACACTGTCTGACCTGCTGAGTTCCTCCAGCATTTTGTGTGTGTTACTCTGTCCATCGACACTGTCTGACCTGCTGAGTTCCTCCAGCATTTTGTGTGTGTTACTCTGACCATCGACACTATCTGACCTGCTTAGTTCCTCCAGCATTTTGTGTGTGTTACTCTGACCATCGACATTGTCTGACCCGCTGAGTTCCTCCAGCATTCTGTCTGTGTTACTCTGACCATCGACAATGTCTGACCCGCTGAGTTCCTCCAGCATTCTGTGTATGTTACTCTGAACATCGACACTGTCTGTCCCGCTGAGTTCCTCCAGAATTTTGTGTGTGTTACTCTGTCCATAGACACTGTCTGACCTGCTGAGTTCCTCCAGCATTTTGTGTGTGTTACTCTGACCATCGACACTGTCTGACCTGTTGATTTCTTCCAGCATTTTGTGTGTGTTACTCTGACCATCGACACTGTCTGACCCGCTGAGTTCCTCCAGCATTTTGTGTGTGTTACTCTGACCATCGACACTGTCTGACCTGTTGATTTCTTCCAGCATTTTGTGTGTGTTACTCTGACCATCGACACTGTCTGACCTGCTGAGTTCCTCCAGCATTTTGTGTGTGTTACTCTGACCATCGACACTGTCTGACCTGCTGAGTTCCTCCAGCATTTTGTGTGTGTTACTCTGACCATCGACACTGGCTGACCTGCTGAGTTCCTCCAGCATTTTGTGTGTGTTACTCTGACCGTAGACACTGTCTGACCTGCTGAGTTCCTCCAGCATTTTGTGTGTGTTACTCTGACCATCGACACTGTCTGACCTGCTGAGTTCCTCTAGCATTTTGTGTGTGTTACTCTGACCATCGACACTGTCTAACCTGCTGAGTTCCTCCAGCATTTTGTGTGTGTTACTCTGACCATCGACACTATCTGACCCGCTGAGTTCCTCCAGCATTTTGTGTGTGTTACTCTGACCATCGACACTGTCTGACCGGCTGAGTTCCTCCAGCATTTTGTGTGTGTTACTCTGTCCATTGACACTATCTGACCTGCTGAGTTCCTCCAGCATTTTGTGTGTGTTACTCTGACCATCGACATTGTCTGACCCGCTGAGTTCCTCCAGCATTCTGTGTGTGTTACTCTGACCATCGACACTGTCTGACCCGCTATGTTCCTCCAGCATTTTGTGTGTGTTACTCAGACCATCGACACTGTCTGACCTGCTGAGTTCCTCCAGCATTTTGTGTGTGTTACTCTGACCATAGACACTGTCCGGCCTGCTGAGTTCCTCCAACATTTTGTTTGTGTTACTCTGACCATCGACACTGTCTGACCTGCTGAGTTCCTCCAGCATTTTGTGTGTGTTACTCTGACCATCGACACTGTCTGACCTGCTGAGTTCCTCCAGCATTTTGTGTGTGTTACTCTGACCATAGACCCTGTCTGACCTGCTGAGTTCCTTCAGCATTTTGTGTGTGTTACTCTGACCATAGACACTGTCCGACCTGCTGAGTTCCTCCAGCATTTTGTGTGTGTTACTCTGACCATCCACACTGTCTGACCCACTGAGTTCCTCCAGCATTTTGTGTGTGTCACTCTGACCATCGACACTATCTGACCTGCTGAGTTCCTCCAGCATTTTGTGTGTGTTAATCTGACCATCGACACTGTCTGACCGGCTGAGTTCCTCCAGCTTTTTGTGTGTCTTACTCTGACCATCGACACTGTCTGACCTGCTGAGTTCCTCCAGCATTTTGTGTGTGTTACTCTGACCATCGACACTGTCTGACCGGCTGAGTTCCTACAGCATTTTGTGTGTGTTACTCTGTCCATTGACACTATCTGACCTGCTGAGTTCCACCAGCATTTTGTGTGTGTTACTCTGACCATCGACATTGTCTGACCCGCTGAGTTCCTCCAGCATTCTGTGTGTGTTACTCTGACCATCGACACTGTCTGACCTGCTGAGTTCCTCCAGCATTTTGTGTGTGTTACTCTGACCATCGACATTGTCTGACCCGCTAAGTTCCTCCAGCATTTTGTGTGTGTTACTCTGACCATCGACACTGCCTGACCTGCTGAGTTCCTCCAGCATTTCGTGTGTGTTACTCTGACCATCGACACTGTCTGACCTGCTGAGTTCCTCCAACATTTCGTGTGTGTTACTCAGACCATCGACACTGTCTGACCTGCTGAGTTCCTCCAGCATTTCGTGTGTGTTACTCTGACAATTGACACTGTCTGATCTTCCGAGTTCCTCCAGCATTTTGTGTGTTACTCTGACCATCGACACTGTCTGACCTGCTGAGTTCCTCCAGCATTTTGTGTGTGTTAATCTGACCATTGACACTGCCTGACCGGCTGAGTTCCTCCAGCATTTTGTGTGTCTAACTCTGACCATCGAAACTGTCTGACCTGCTGAGTTCCTCCAGCATTTTGTGTGTGTTACTCTGTCCATCGACACTGTCTGACCTGCTGAGTTCCTCCAGCATTTTGTGTGTGTTACTCTGACCATCGACACTATCTGACCTGCTTAGTTCCTCCAGCATTTTGTGTGTGTTACTCTGACCATCGACACTGTCTGACCGGCTGTGTTCCTCCAGCATTTTGTGTGTGTTACTCTGACCATCGACACTGTCTGTCCCGCTGAGTTCCTCCAGAATTTTGTGTGTGTTACTCTGACCATCGACACTGTCTGACCTGCTGAGTTCCTCCAGAATTTTGTGTGTGTTACTCTGACCATCGACACCATCTGACCTGCTGAATTCCTCCAGCATTTTGTGTGTGTTACTCTGACCATCGACATTGTCTGACCCGCTGAGTTCCTCCAGCATTGTGTCTGTGTTACTCTGACCATCGACAATGTCTGACCCGCTGAGTTCCTCCAGCATTCTGTGTGTGTTACTCTGACCATCGACACTGTCTGTCCCGCTGAGTTCCTCCAGAATTTTGTGTGTGTTACTCTGACCATCGACACTGTCTGTCCCGCTGAGTTCCTCCAGAATTTTGTGTGTGTTACTCTGACCATCGACACTGTCTGACCTGCTGAGTTCCTCCAGAATTTTGTGTGTGTTACTCTGACCATCGACACTATCTGACCTGCTGAATTCCTCCAGCATTTTGTGTGTGTTACTCTGACCATCGACATTGTCTGACCCGCTGAGTTCCTCCAGCATTGTGTCTGTGTTACTCTGACCATCGACAATGTCTGACCCGCTGAGTTCCTCCAGCATTCTGTGTGTGTTACTCTGACCATCGACACTGTCTGTCCCGCTGAGTTCCTCCAGAATTTTGTGTGTGTTACTCTGTCCATAGACACTGTCTGACCTGCTGAGTTCCTTCAGCATTTTGTGTGTGTTACTCTGACCATCGACACTGTCTGACCTGCTGAGTTCCTTCAGCATTTTGTCTGTGTTACTCTGACCATCGACACTATCTGACCTGCTGAGTTCCTACAGCATTTCGTGTGTGTTACTCTGACCATCGACATTGTCTGACCTGTTGATTTCATCCAGCATTTTGTGTGTGTTACTCTGACCATCGACACTGTCTGACCTGCTGAGTTCCTCCAGCATTTTGTGTGTGTTACTCTGACCATCGACACTGTCTGACCTGCTGAGTTCCTCCAGCATTTTGTGTGTGTTACTCTGACCATAGACCCTGTCTGACCTGCTGAGTTCCTCCACCATTTTGTGTATGTTACTCTGACCATCGACACTATCTGACCTGCTGAGTTCCTCCAGCATTTTGTGTGTGTTACTCTGACCATCGACACTATCTGACCTGCTGAGTTCCTCCAGCATTTTGTTTGTGTTACTCTGACCATCGACACTGTCTGACCGGCTGAGTTCCTCCAGCATTTTGTGTGTGTTACTCTGTCCATTGACACTATCTGACCTGCTGAGTTCCTCCAGCATTTTGTGTGTGTTACTCTGACCATCGACATTGTCTGACCCGCTGAGTTCCTCCAGCATTCTGTGTGTGTTACTCTGACCATCGACACTGTCTGACCCGCTATGTTCCTCCAGCATTTTGTGTGTGTTACTCAGACCATCGACACTGTCTGACCTGCTGAGTTCCTCCAGCATTTTGTGTGTGTTACTCTGACCATAGACACTGTCCGACCTGCTGAGTTCTTCCAGCATTTTGTGTGTGTTACTCTGACCATAGACCCTGTCTGACCTGCTGAGTTTCTCCAGCATTTTGTGTGTGTTACTCTGACCATCGACACTATCTGACCTGCTGAGTTCCTCTAGCATTTTGAGTGTGTTAATCTGACCATCGACACTGTCTGACCGGCTGAGTTCCTCCAGCATTTTGTGTGTGTTACTCTGACCATCGACACTGTCTGACCTGCTGAGTTCCTCCAGCATTTGTGTGTGTTACTCTGACCATCGACACTATCTGACCTGCTGAGTTCCTCCAGCATTTTGTGTGTGTTACTCTGACCATCGACACTGTCTGACCGGCTGAGTTCCTCCAGCATTTTGTGTGTGTTACTCTGTCCATTGACACTATCTGACCTGCTGAGTTCCACCAGCATTTTGTGTGTGTTACTCTGACCATCGACATTGTCTGACCCGCTGAGTTCCTCCAGCATTCTGTGTGTGTTACTCTGACCATCGACACTGTCTGACCCGCTATGTTCCTCCAGCATTTTGTGTGTGTTACTCTGACCATAGACACTGTCCGACCTGCTGAGTTCTTCCAGCATTTTGTGTGTGTTACTCTGACCATAGACCCTGTCTGACCTGCTGAGTTTCTCCAGCATTTTGTGTGTGTTACTCTGACCATCGACACTATCTGACCTGCTGAGTTCCTCCAGCATTTTGTGTGTGTTAATCTGACCATCGACACTGTCTGACCGGCTGAGTTCCTCCAGCATTTTGTGTGTGTTACTCTGACCATCGACACTATCTGACCTGCTGAGTTCCTCCAGCATTTTGTGTGTGTTAATCTGACCATCGACACTGTCTGACCGGCTGAGTTCCTCCAGCATTTTGTGTGTCTTACTCTGACCATCGACACTGTCTGACCTGCTGAGTTCCTCCAGCATTTTGTATGTCTTACTCTGACCATCGACACTGTCTGACCTGCTGAGTTCCTCCAACATTTCGTGTGTGTTACTCTGACCATCGACACTGTCTGACCTGCTGAGTTCCTCCAGCAATTCGTATGTGTTACTCTGGCCATCGACACTGCCTGACCTGCTGAGTTCCTCCAGCATTTCGTGTGTGTTACTCTGACCATCGACACCGACTGACCTGCTGAGTTCCTCCAACATTTCGTGTGTGTTACTCAGACCATCGACACTGTCTGACCTGCTGAGTTCCTCCAGCATTTCGTGTGTGTTACTCTGACAATAGACACTGTCTGATCTGCCGAGTTCCTCCAGCATTTTGTGTGTTACTCTGACCATCGACACTTTCTGACCTGCTGAGTTCCTCCAGCATTTTGTGTGTGTTACTCTGACCATCGACACTGTCTGACCTGCTGAGTTCCTCCAGCATTTTGTGTGTGTTAATCTGTCCATCGACACTATCTGACCTGCTGAATTAATCCAGCATTTTGTGTGTGTTAATCTGACCATTGACACTGTCTGACCGGCTGAGTTCCTCCAGCATTTTGTGTGTCTAACTCTGACCATCGAAACTGTCTGACCTGCTGAGTTCCTCCAGCATTTTGTGTGTGTTACTCTGTCCATCGACACTGTCTGACCTGCTGAGTTCCTCCAGCATTTTGTGTGTGTTACTCTGACCATCGACACTATCTGACCTGCTTAGTTCCTCCAGCATTTTGTGTGTGTTACTCTGACCATCGACACTGTCTGACCTGCTGAGTTCCTCCAGCATTTCGTGTGTGTTACTCTGTCCATTGACACTATCTGACCTGCTGAATTCCTCCAGCATTTTGTGTGTGTTACTCTGACCATCGACATTGTCTGACCCGCTGAGTTCCTCCAGCATTCTGTCTGTGTTACTCTGACCATCGACAATGTCTGACCCGCTGAGTTCCTCCAGCATTCTGTGTGTGTTACTCTGACCATCGACACTGTCTGTCCTGCTGAGTTCCTCCAGAATTTTGTGTGTGTTACTCTGTCCATAGACACTGTCTGACCTGCTGAGTTCCTCCAGCATTTTGTGTGTCACTCTGACCATCGACACTGTCTGACCTGCTGAGTTCCTCCAGAATTTTGTGTGTGTTACTCTGTCCATAGACACTGTCTGACCTGCTGAGTTCCTCCAGCATTTTGTGTGTGTTACTCTGTCCATAGACTCTGTCTGACTGGCTGAGTTCCTCCAGCATTTTGTGTGTGTTACTCTGACCATCGACAATGTCTGACCCGCTGAGTTCCTCCAGCATTTTGTGTGTGTTACTCTGACCATCGACACTGTCCGACCTGCTGAGTTCCTCCAGAATTTTGTGTGTGTTACTCTGTCCATAGACACTGTCTGACCTGCTGAGTTCCTCCAGCATTTTGTGTGTGTTACTCTGTCCATAGACACTGTCTGACCTGCTGAGTTCCTCCAGCATTTTGTGTGTGTTACTCTGACCATCGACACTGTCTGACCTGTTGATTTCTTCCAGCATTTTGTGTGTGTTACTCTGACCATCGACACTGTCTGACCTGCTGAGTTCCTCCAGCATTTTGTGTGTGTTACTCTGACCATCGACACTGTCTGAGCGGCTGAGTTCCTGCAGCATTTTGTGTGTGTTACTCTGACCATCGACACTGTCTGACCTGCTGAGTTCCTCCAGCATTTTGTGTGTGTTACTCTGACCATAGACACTGTCTGACCGGCTGAGTTCCTCCAGCATTTTGTGTGTGTTACTCTGTCCATCGACACTGTCTGACCCGCTGAGTTCCTCCAGCATTTTGTGTGTGTTACTCTGTCCATAGACACTGTCTGACCTGCTGAGTTCCTCCAGCATTTTGTGTGTGTTACTCTGACCATCGACACTGTCTGACCTGTTGATTTCTTCCAGCATTTTGTGTGTGTTACTCTGACCATCGACACTGTCTGACCTGCTGAGTTCCTCCAGCATTTTGTGTGTGTTACTCTGACCATCGACACTGTCTGAGCGGCTGAGTTCCTGCAGCATTTTGTGTGTGTTACTCTGACCATCGACACTGTCTGACCTGCTGAGTTCCTCCAGCATTTTGTGTGTGTTACTCTGACCATCGACACTGTCTGACCTGCTGAGTTCCTCCAGCATTTTGTGTGTGTTACTCTGACCATCGACACTGTCTGACCTGCTGAGTTCCTCCAGCATTTTGTGTGTGTTACTCTGACCATAAACCCTGTCTGACCTGCTGAGTTCCTCCAGCATTTTGTGTGTGTTACTCTGACCATCGACACTATCTGACCTGCTGAGTTCCTCCAGCATTTTGTGTGTGTTACTCTGACCATCGACACTATCTGACCTGCTGAGTTCCTCCAGCATTTTGTGTGTGTTACTCTGACCATCGACACTGTCTGACCGGCTGAGTTCCTCCAGCATTTTGTGTGTGTTACTCTGTCCATTGACACTATCTGACCTGCTGAGTTCCTCCAGCATTTTGTGTGTGTTACTCTGACCATCGACATTCTCTGACCCGCTGAGTTCCTCCAGCATTCTGTGTGTGTTACTCTGACCATCGACACTGTCTGACCCGCTATGTTCCTCCAGCATTTTGTGTGTGTTACTCAGACCATCGACACTGTCTGACCTGCTGAGTTCCTCCAGCATTTTGTGTGTGTTACTCTGACCATAGACACTGTCCGACCTGCTGAGTTCTTCCAGCATTTTGTGTGTGTTACTCTGACCATAGACCCTGTCTGACCTGCTGAGTTTCTCCAGCATTTTGTGTGTGTTACTCTGACCATCGACACTATCTGACCTGCTGAGTTCCTCTAGCATTTTGAGTGTGTTAATCTGACCATCGACACTGTCTGACCGGCTGTGTTCCTCCAGCATTTTGTGTGTGTTACTCTGACCATCGACACTATCTGACCTGCTGAGTTCCTCCAGCATTTTGTGTGTGTTAATCTGACCATCGACACTGTCTGACCGGCTGAGTTCCTCCAGCATTTTGCGTGTCTTACTCTGACCATCGACACTGTCTGACCTGCTGAGTTCCTCCAGCATTTTGTTTGTATTACTCTGACCATCGACACTGTCTGACCTGCTGAGCTCCTCCAGCATTTTGTGTGTATTATTCTGACCATCGACACTATCTGACCTGCTGAGTTCCTCCAGCATTTTTTGTGTATTACTCTGACCATAGACACTGTCTGACCTGTTGAGTTCCTCCAGCATTTTGTGTGTGTTACTCTGACCATCGACACTGCCTGACCTGCTGAGTTCCTCCAGCATTTTGTGTGTGTTACTCTGACCATCGACACTGTCTGACCTGCTGAGTTCCTCCAGCATTTTGTGTGTGTTACTCTGAGCATCGACATTGTCTGACCCGGTAAGTTCCTCCAGCATTTTGTGTGTGTTACTCTGACCATTGACACTGTCTGACCCGCCGAGTTCCTCCAGCATTTTGTGTGTTTTACTCTTACCATCGACACTATCTGACCTGCTGAGTTCCTCCAGCATTTTGCGTGTGTTAATCTGACCATCGACACTGTCTGACCTGCTGAGTTCCTCCAGCATTTTGTGTGTCTTACTCTGACCATCGACACTGTCTGACCTGCTGAGTTCCTCCAGCATTTTGTGTGTGTTACTCTGAACATCGACACTGTCTGACCTGCTGAGTTCCTCCAGCATTTTGTGTGTGTTACTCTGACCATCGACACTATCTGACCTGCTGAGTTCCTCAAGCATTTTGTGTGTGTTACTCTGACCATCGACACTGTCTGATCGGCTGAGTTCCTCCAGCATTTCGTGTGTGTTACTCTGACCATCGACATTGTCTGACCCGCTGAGTTCCTCCAGCATTCTGTGTGTGTTACTCTGACCATCGACACTGTCTGACCGGCTGAGTTCCTCCAGCATTTTGTGTGTGTTACTCTGTCCAAGGACACTGTCTGACCAGCTGAGGTCCTCCAGCATTTTGTGTGTGTTACTCTGTCCATAGATACTGTCTGACCGGCTGAGTTCCTCCAGCATTTTGTTTGTGTTACTCTGACCATCGACACTGTCTGACCTGCTGAGTTCCTCCAGCATTTTGTGTGTGTTACTCTGACCATCGACACTGTCTGACCTGCTGAGTTCCTCCAGCATTTTGTGTGTGTTACTCTGACCATCAACACTGTCTGACCTGCTGAGTTCCTCCAGCATTTTGTGTGTGTTACTCTGACCATAGACACTGTCTGACCTGCTGAGATCCTCCAGCATTTTGTTTGTGTTACTCTGACCATCGACACTGTCTGACCTGCTGAGTTCCTCCAGCATTTTGTGTGTGATACTCTGACCATCGACAATGTCTGACCTGCTGAGTTCCTAAAGCATTTTGTGTGTGTTACTCTGACCATCGACATTGTCTGACCCGCTAAGTTCCTCCAGCATTTTGTGTGTGTTACTCTGACCATCGACACGGTCTGACCCGCTGAGTTCCTCCAGCATTTTGTGTGTGTTACTCTGGCCATCGACACTGTCTGACCTGCTGAGTTCCTAAAGCATTTTGTGTGTGTTACTCTGACCATCGACATTGTCTGACCCGCTAAGTTCCTCCAGCATTTTGTTTGTGTTACTCTGACCATCGACACTGTCTGACCTGCTGAGTTCCTCCAGCATTTTGTGTGTGATACTCTGACCATCGACACTGTCTGACCTGCTGAGTTCCTAAAGCATTTTGTGTGTGTTACTCTGACCATCGACATTGTCTGACCCGCTAAGTTCCTCCAGCATTTTGTGTGTGTTACTCTGACCATCGACACGGTCTGACCCGCTGAGTTCCTCCAGCATTTTGTGTGTGTTACTCTGCGCATCGACACTGTCTGACCTGCCGAGTTCCTCCAGCATTTTGTGTGTGTTACTCTGACCATCGACACTGTCTGATCCGCCGAGTTCCTCCAGCAATTTGTGTGTTACTCTGACCATCGACACTGTCTGATCTGCCGAGTTCCTCCAGCATTTTGTGTGTTACTCTGACCATCGACACTCTCTGACCTGCTGAGTTCCTCCAGCATTTTGTGTGTGTTACTCTGACCATCGACACTCTCAGACCTGCTGAGTTCCTGCAGCATTTTGTGTGTGTTACTCTGACCATCGACACTGTCTGACCTGCCGAGTTCCTCCAGCATTTTGTGTGTGTTACTCTGACCATCGACACTGTCTGACCTGCTGAGTTCCTGCAGCATTTTGTGTGTGTTACTCTGACCATCGACACTGTCTGACCTGCTGAGTTCCTGCAGCATTTTGTGTGTGTTACTCTGACCATCGACACTGTCTGACCTGCTGAGTTCCTCCAGCATTTTGTGTGTGTTACTCTGACCATCGACATTGTCTGACCCGCTAAGTTCCTCCAGCATTTTGTGTGTGTTACTCTGACCATCGACACGGTCTGACCCGCTGAGTTCCTCCAGCATTTTGTGTGTGTTACTCTGCGCATCGACACTGTCTGACCTGCCGAGTTCCTCCAGCATTTTGTGTGTGTTACTCTTACCATCGACACTATCTGACCTGCTGAGTTCCTCCAGCATTTTGTGTGTGTTACTCTGTCCATCGACACAGTCTGACCTGCTGAGTTCCTCCAGCATTGTGTGTGTGTTACTCTGACCATCGACACTGTCTGATCCGCCGAGTTCCTCCAGCCTTTTGTGTGTTACTCTGACCATCGACACTGTCTGATCTGCCGAGTTCCTCCAGCATTTTGTGTGTTACTCTGACCATCGACACTCTTTGACCTGCTGTGTTCCTGCAGCATTTTGTGTGTGTTACTCTGACCATCGACACTGTCTGACCTGCCGAGTTCCTCCAGCATTTTGTGTGTGTTACTCTGACCATCGACACTGTCTGACCTGCCGAGTTCCTCCAGCATTTTGTGTGTGTTACTCTGACCATCGACATTGTCTGACCCACTAAGTTCCTCCAGCATTTTGTGTGTGTTACTCTGACCATCGACACGGTCTGACCCGCTGAGTTCCTCCAGCATTTTGTGTGTGTTACTCTGCGCATCGACACTGTCTGACCTGCCGAGTTCCTCCAGCATTTTGTGTGTGTTACTCTGACCATCGACACTGTCTGACCGGCTGAGTTCCTCCAGCATTTTGTGTGTGATACTCTGACCATCGACACTGTCTGACCTGCTGAGTTCCTCCAGCATTTTGTGTGTGTTACTCTGACCATCGACATTGTCTGACCCGCTAAGTTCCTCCAGCATTTTGTGTGTGTTACTCTGACCATCGACACGGTCTGACCCGCTGAGTTCCTCCAGCATTTTGTGTGTGTTACTCTGCGCATCGACACTGTCTGACCTGCCGAGTTCCTCCAGCATTTTGTGTGTGTTACTCTGACCATCGACACTGTCTGATCCGCCGAGTTCCTCCAGCATTTTGTGTGTTACTCTGACCATCGACACTGTCTGATCTGCCGAGTTCCTCCAGCATTTTGTGTGTTACTCTGACCATCGACACTCTCTGACCTGCTGAGTTCCTCCAGCATTTTGTGTGTGTTACTCTGACCATCGACACTCTCAGACCTGCTGAGATCCTGCAGCATTTTGTGTGTGTTACTCTGACCATCGACACTGTCTGACCTGCCGAGTTCCTCCAGCATTTTGTGTGTGTTACTCTGACCATCGACACTGTCTGACCTGCCGAGTTCCTCCAGCATTTTGTGTGTGTTACTCTGACCATCGACACTGTCTGACCTGCTGAGTTCCTCCAGCATTTTGTGTGTGTTACTCTGACCATCGACATTGTCTGACCTGCTGAGTTCCTCCAGCATTTTGTGTGTGTTACTCTGACCATCGACACTGTCTGACCTGCTGAGTTCCTCCAGCATTTTGTGTTGTTACTCTGACCATCGACACTGTCCGACCTGCTGAGTTCCTCCAGCATTTTGTGTTGTTACTCTGACCATCGACACTGTCCGACCTGCTGAGTTCCTCCAGCATTTCATGTGTGTTACTCTGACCATCGACACTATCTGACCCGCTGAGTTCCTCCAGCATTTTGTGTGTGTTACTCTGACCATCGACACTGTCTGACCTGCCGAGTTCCTCCAGCATTTTTTGTGTGTTACTCTGACCATCGACACTGTCTGACCCGCTAAGTTCCTCCAGCATTTTGTGTGTGTTACTCTGACCATCGACACGGTCTGACCCGCTGAGTTCCTCCAGCATTTTGTGTGTGTTACTCTGCGCATCGACACTGTCTGACCCGCCGAGTTCCTCCAGTATTTTGTGTGTGTTACTCTTACCATCGACACTATCTGACCTGCTGAGTTCCTCCAGCATTTTGCGTGTGTTAATCTGACCATCGACACTGTCTGACCTGCTGAGTTCCTCCAGCATTTTGTGTGTCTTACTCTGACCATCGACACTGTCTGACCTGCTGAGTTCCTCCAGCATTTTGTGTGTGTTACTCTGACCATCGACACTGTCTGACCTGCCGAGTTCCTCCAGCATTTTGTGTGTGTTACTCTGACCATCGACACTGTCTGATCCGCCGAGTTCCTCCAGCATTTTGTGTGTTACTCTGACCATCGACACTGTCTGATCTGCCGAGTTCCTCCAGCATTTTGTGTGTTACTCTGACCATCGACACTCTCTGACCTGCTGAGTACCTCCAGCATTTTGTGTGTGTTACTCTGACCATCGACACTCTCAGACCTGCTGAGTTCCTGCAGCATTTTGTGTGTGTTACTCTGACCATCGACACTGTCTGACCTGCCGAGTTCCTCCAGCATTTTGTGTGTGTTACTCTGACCATCGACACTGTCTGACCTGCTGAGTTCCTCCAGCATTTTGTGTGTGTTACTCTGACCATCGACATTGTCTGACCCGCTAAGTTCCTCCAGCATTTTGTGTGTGTTACTCTGACCATCGACACGGTCTGACCCGCTGAGTTCCTCCAGCATTTTGTGTGTGTTACTCTGCGCATCGACACTGTCTGACCCGCCGAGTTCCTCCAGCATTTTGTGTGTGTTACTCTGACCATCAACACTGTCTGACCTGCTGAGTTCCTCCAGCATTTTGTGTGTGTTACTCTGACCATAGACACTGTCTGACCTGCTGAGATCCTCCAGCATTTTGTTTGTGTTACTCTGACCATCGACACTGTCTGACCTGCTGAGTTCCTCCAGCATTTTGTGTGTGATACTCTGACCATCGACAATGTCTGACCTGCTGAGTTCCTAAAGCATTTTGTGTGTGTTACTCTGACCATCGACATTGTCTGACCCGCTAAGTTCCTCCAGCATTTTGTGTGTGTTACTCTGACCATCGACACTGTCTGACCTGCCGAGTTCCTCCAGCATTTTGTGTGTGTTACTCTGACCATCGACACTGTCTGACCTGCTGAGTTCCTCCAGCATTTTGTGTGTGTTACTCTGACCATCGACATTGTCTGACCCGCTAAGTTCCTCCAGCATTTTGTGTGTGTTACTCTGACCATCGACACGGTCTGACCCGCTGAGTTCCTCCAGCATTTTGTGTGTGTTACTCTGCGCATCGACACTGTCTGACCCGCCGAGTTCCTCCAGCATTTTGTGTGTGTTACTCTGACCATCAACACTGTCTGACCTGCTGAGTTCCTCCAGCATTTTGTGTGTGTTACTCTGACCATAGACACTGTCTGACCTGCTGAGATCCTCCAGCATTTTGTTTGTGTTACTCTGACCATCGACACTGTCTGACCTGCTGAGTTCCTCCAGCATTTTGTGTGTGATACTCTGACCATCGACAATGTCTGACCTGCTGAGTTCCTAAAGCATTTTGTGTGTGTTACTCTGACCATCGACATTGTCTGACCCGCTAAGTTCCTCCAGCATTTTGTGTGTGTTACTCTGACCATCGACACGGTCTGACCCGCTGAGTTCCTCCAGCATTTTGTGTGTGTTACTCTGGCCATCGACACAGTCTGACCTGCTGAGTTCCTAAAGCATTTTG
Organism: Mobula hypostoma; assembly: GCF_963921235.1. Lineage (NCBI taxonomy): Eukaryota > Metazoa > Chordata > Chondrichthyes > Myliobatiformes > Myliobatidae > Mobula > Mobula hypostoma. The sequence continues at coordinate 1,389,423 of NC_086108.1, read as the reverse complement.
TGTGTGTTACTCTGACCATCGACATTGTCTGACCCGCTAAGTTCCTCCAGCATTTTGTTTGTGTTACTCTGACCATCGACACTGTCTGACCTGCTGAGTTCCTCCAGCATTTTGTGTGTGATACTCTGACCATCGACACTGTCTGACCTGCTGAGTTCCTAAAGCATTTTGTGTGTGTTACTCTGACCATCGACATTGTCTGTCCCGCTAAGTTCCTCCAGCATTTTGTGTGTGTTACTCTGACCATCGACACGGTCTGAGCCGCTGAGTTCCTCCAGCATTTTGTGTGTGTTACTCTGCGCATCGACACTGTCTGACCTGCCGAGTTCCTCCAGCATTTTGTGTGTGTTACTCTAACCATCGACACTGTCTGATCCGCCGAGTTCCTCCAGCAATTTGTGTGTTACTCTGACCATCGACACTGTCTGATCTGTCGAGTTCCTCCAGCATTTTGTGTGTTACTCTGACCATCGACACTCTCTGACCTGCTGAGTTCCTCCAGCATTTTGTGTGTGTTACTCTGACCATCGACACTCTCAGACCTGCTGAGTTCCTGCAGCATTTTGTGTGTGTTACTCTGACCATCGACACTGTCTGACCTGCTGAGTTCCTCCAGCATTTTGTGTGTGTTACTCTGACCATCGACACTCTCAGACCTGCTGAGTTCCTGCAGCATTTTGTGTGTGTTACTCTGACCATCGACACTGTCTGACCTGCTGAGTTCCTCCAGCATTTTGTGTGTGTTACTCTGGCCATCGACACTGTCTGACCTGCTGAGTTCCTAAAGCATTTTGTGTGTGTTACTCTGACCATCGACATTGTCTGACCCGCTAAGTTCCTCCAGCATTTTGTTTGTGTTACTCTGACCATCAACACTGTCTGACCTGCTGAGTTCCTCCAGCATTTTGTGTGTGATACTCTGACCATCGACACTGTCTGACCTGCTGAGTTCCTAAAGCATTTTGTGTGTGTTACTCTGACCATCGACATTGTCTGACCCGCTAAGTTCCTCCAGCATTTTGTGTGTGTTACTCTGACCATCGACACGGTCTGACCCGCTGAGTTCCTCCAGCATTTTGTGTGTGTTACTCTGCGCATCGACACTGTCTGACCTGCCGAGTTCCTCCAGCATTTTGTGTGTGTTACTCTGACCATCGACACTGTCTGATCCGCCGAGTTCCTCCAGCAATTTGTGTGTTACTCTGACCATCGACACTGTCTGATCTGCCGAGTTCCTCCAGCATTTTGTGTGTTACTCTGACCATCGACACTCTCTGACCTGCTGAGTTCCTCCAGCATTTTGTGTGTGTTACTCTGACCATCGACACTCTCAGACCTGCTGAGTTCCTGCAGCATTTTGTGTGTGTTACTCTGACCATCGACACTGTCTGACCTGCCGAGTTCCTCCAGCATTTTGTGTGTGTTACTCTGACCATCGACACTGTCTGACCTGCTGAGTTCCTGCAGCATTTTGTGTGTGTTACTCTGACCATCGACACTGTCTGACCTGCCGAGTTCCTCCAGCATTTTGTGTGTGTTACTCTGACCATCGACACTGTCTGACCTGCTGAGTTCCTCCAGCATTTTGTGTGTGTTACTCTGACCATCGACATTGTCTGACCCGGTAAGTTCCTCCAGCATTTTGTGTGTGTTACTCTGCGCATCGACACTGTCTGACCTGCCGAGTTCCTCCAGCATTTTGTGTGTGTTACTCTTACCATCGACACTATCTGACCTGCTGAGTTCCTCCAGCATTTTGTGTGTGTTACTCTGTCCATCGACACAGTCTGACCTGCTGAGTTCCTCCAGCATTGTGTGTGTGTTACTCTGACCATCGACACTGTCTGATCCGCCGAGTTCCTCCAGCCTTTTGTGTGTTACTCTGACCATCGACACTGTCTGATCTGCCGAGTTCCTCCAGCATTTTGTGTGTTACTCTGACCATCGACACTCTCTGACCTGCTGTGTTCCTGCAGCATTTTGTGTGTGTTACTCTGACCATCGACACTGTCTGACCTGCCGAGTTCCTCCAGCATTTTGTGTGTGTTACTCTGACCATCGACACTGTCTGACCTGCCGAGTTCCTCCAGCATTTTGTGTGTGTTACTCTGACCATCGACATTGTCTGACCCACTAAGTTCCTCCAGCATTTTGTGTGTGTTACTCTGACCATCGACACGGTCTGACCCGCTGAGTTCCTCCAGCATTTTGTGTGTGTTACTCTGCGCATCGACACTGTCTGACCTGCCGAGTTCCTCCAGCATTTTGTGTGTGTTACTCTGACCATCGACACTGTCTGACCGGCTGAGTTCCTCCAGCATTTTGTGTGTGATACTCTGACCATCGACACTGTCTGACCTGCTGAGTTCCTCCAGCATTTTGTGTGTGTTACTCTGACCATCGACATTGTCTGACCCGCTAAGTTCCTCCAGCATTTTGTGTGTGTTACTCTGACCATCAACACTGTCTGACCTGCTGAGTTCCTCCAGCATTTTGTGTGTGTTACTCTGACCATAGACACTGTCTGACCTGCTGAGATCCTCCAGCATTTTGTTTGTGTTACTCTGACCATCGACACTGTCTGACCTGCTGAGTTCCTCCAGCATTTTGTGTGTGATACTCTGACCATCGACAATGTCTGACCTGCTGAGTTCCTAAAGCATTTTGTGTGTGTTACTCTGACCATCGACATTGTCTGACCCGCTAAGTTCCTCCAGCATTTTGTGTGTGTTACTCTGACCATCGACACGGACTGACCCGCTGAGTTCCTCCAGCATTTTGTGTGTGTTACTCTGGCCATCGACACAGTCTGACCTGCTGAGTTCCTAAAGCATTTTGTGTGTGTTACTCTGACCATCGACATTGTCTCACCCGCTAAGTTCCTCCAGCATTTTGTTTGTGTTACTCTGACCATCGACACTGTCTGACCTGCTGAGTTCCTCCAGCATTTTGTGTGTGATACTCTGACCATCGACACTGTCTGACCTGCTGAGTTCCTAAAGCATTTTGTGTGTGTTACTCTGACCATCGACATTGTCTGTCCCGCTAAGTTCCTCCAGCATTTTGTGTGTGTTACTCTGACCATCGACACGGTCTGAGCCGCTGAGTTCCTCCAGCATTTTGTGTGTGTTACTCTGCGCATCGACACTGTCTGACCTGCCGAGTTCCTCCAGCATTTTGTGTGTGTTACTCTAACCATCGACACTGTCTGATCCGCCGAGTTCCTCCAGCAATTTGTGTGTTACTCTGACCATCGACACTGTCTGATCTGTCGAGTTCCTCCAGCATTTTGTGTGTTACTCTGACCATCGACACTCTCTGACCTGCTGAGTTCCTCCAGCATTTTGTGTGTGTTACTCTGACCATCGACACTCTCAGACCTGCTGAGTTCCTGCAGCATTTTGTGTGTGTTACTCTGACCATCGACACTGTCTGACCTGCCGAGTTCCTCCAGCATTTTGTGTGTGTTACTCTGACCATCGACACTGTCTGACCTGCTGAGTTCCTGCAGCATTTTGTGTGTGTTACTCTGACCATCGACACTGTCTGACCTGCCGAGTTCCTCCAGCATTTTGTGTGTGTTACTCTGACCATCGACACTGTCTGACCTGCTGAGTTCCTCCAGCATTTTGTGTGTGTTACTCTGACCATCGACATTGTCTGACCCGCTAAGTTCCTCCAGCATTTTGTGTGTGTTACTCTGACCATCGACACGGTCTGACCCGCTGAGTTCCTCCAGCATTTTGTGTGTGTTACTCTGCGCATCGACACTGTCTGACCCGCCGAGTTCCTCCAGCATTTTGTGTGTGTTACTCTTACCATCGACACTATCTGACCTGCTGAGTTCCTCCAGCATTTTGTGTGTGTTACTCTGTCCATCGACACAGTCTGACCTGCTGAGTTCCTCCAGCATTGTGTGTGTGTTACTCTGACCATCGACACTGCCAGACCTGCTGAGTTCCTCCAGCATTTTGTGTGTGTTACTCTGACCATCGACACTGTCTGACCTGCTGAGTTCCTCCAGCATTTTGTGTGTGTTACTCTGACCATCGACACTGTCTGACCTGCTGAGTTCCTCCAGCATTTTGTGTGTGTTACTCTGACCATCGACACGGTCTGACCCGCTGAGTTCCTCCAGCATTTTGTGTGTGTTACTCTGCGCATCGACACTGTCTGACCCGCCAAGTTCCTCCAGCATTTTGTGTGTGTTACTCTGACCATCGACACTGTCTGACCGGCTGAGTTCCTCCAGCATTTTGTGTGTGTTACTCTGACCATCGACACTGTCTGACCTGCTGAGTTCCTCCAGCATTTTGTGTGTGTTACTCTGACCATCGACACTGTCTGACCTGCTGAGTTCCTCCAGCATTTTGTGTGTGTTACTCTGACCATCGACACTGTCTGACCTGCTGAGTTCCTCCAGCATTTTGTGTGTGTTACTCTGACCATCGACACTGCCTGACCTGCTGAGTTCCTGCAGCATTTTGTGTGTGCTACTCTGACCATCGACACTGCCTGACCTGCTGAGTTCCTCCAGCATTTTGTGTGTGTTACTCTGACCATCGACACTGTCTGACCTGCTGAGTTCCTCCAGCATTTTGTGTGTGTTACTCTGACCATCGACATTGTCTGACCCGCTAAGTTCCTCCAGCATTTTGTGTGTGTTACTCTGACCATCGACACGGTCTGACCCGCTGAGTTCCTCCAGCATTTTGTGTGTGTTACTCTGACCATCGACACTGTCTGACCTGCTGAGTTCCTCCAGCATTTTGTGTGTGTTACTCTGACCATAGACTCTGTCTGACCTGCTGAGTTCCTCCAGCATTTTGTGTGTGTTACTCTGACCATCGACACGGTCTGACGGGCTGAGTTCCTCCAGCATTTTGTGTGTGTTACTCTGACCATCGACACTGTCTGACCTGCTGAGTTCCTCCAGCATTTTGTGTGTGTTACTCTGACCATCGACACTGTCTGACCTGCTGAGTTCCTCCAGCATTTTGTGTGTGTTACTCTGACCATCGACACTGTCTGACCTGCTGAGTTCCTCCAGCATTTTGTGTGTGTTGCTCTGACCATCGACACTGCCTGACCTGCTGAGTTCCTCCAGCATTTTGTGTGTGCTACTCTGACCATCGACACTGCCTGACCTGCTGAGTTCCTCCAGCATTTTGTGTGTGTTACTCTGACCATCGACACTGTCTGACCTGCTGAGTTCCTCCAGCATTTTGTGTGTGTTACTCTGACCATCGACACTGTCTGACCTGCAGAGTTCCTCCAGCATTTTGTGTGTGTTACTCTGACCATCGACATTGTCTGACCCGCTAAGTTCCTCCAGCATTTTGTGTGTGTTACTCTGACCATCGACACGGTCTGACCTGCTGAGTTCCTCCAGCATTTTGTGTGTGTTACTCTGCGCATCGACACTGTCTGACCCGCCGAGTTCCTCCAGCATTTTGTGTGTGTTACTCTGACCATCGACACTGTCTGATCCGCCGAGTTCCTCCAGCCTTTTGTGTGTTACTCTGACCATCGACACTGTCTGATCTGCCGAGTTCCTCCAGCATTTTGTGTGTTACTCTGACCATCGACACTCTCTGACCTGCTGTGTTCCTGCAGCATTTTGTGTGTGTTACTCTGACCATCGACACTGTCTGACCTGCCGAGTTCCTCCAGCATTTTGTGTGTGTTACTCTGACCATCGACACTGTCTGACCTGCCGAGTTCCTCCAGCATTTTGTGTGTGTTACTCTGACCATCGACATTGTCTGACCCACTAAGTTCCTCCAGCATTTTGTGTGTGTTACTCTGACCATCGACACGGTCTGACCCGCTGAGTTCCTCCAGCATTTTGTGTGTGTTACTCTGCGCATCGACACTGTCTGACCTGCCGAGTTCCTCCAGCATTTTGTGTGTGTTACTCTGACCATCGACACTGTCTGACCGGCTGAGTTCCTCCAGCATTTTGTGTGTGATACTCTGACCATCGACACTGTCTGACCTGCTGAGTTCCTCCAGCATTTTGTGTGTGTTACTCTGACCATCGACATTGTCTGACCCGCTAAGTTCCTCCAGCATTTTGTGTGTGTTACTCTGACCATCGACACGGTCTGACCCGCTGAGTTCCTCCAGCATTTTGTGTGTGTTACTCTGCGCATCGACACTGTCTGACCTGCCGAGTTCCTCCAGCATTTTGTGTGTGTTACTCTGACCATCGACACTGTCTGATCCGCCGAGTTCCTCCAGCATTTTGTGTGTTACTCTGACCATCGACACTGTCTGATCTGCCGAGTTCCTCCAGCATTTTGTGTGTTACTCTGACCATCGACACTCTCTGACCTGCTGAGTTCCTCCAGCATTTTGTGTGTGTTACTCTGACCATCGACACTCTCAGACCTGCTGAGATCCTGCAGCATTTTGTGTGTGTTACTCTGACCATCGACACTGTCTGACCTGCCGAGTTCCTCCAGCATTTTGTGTGTGTTACTCTGACCATCGACACTGTCTGACCTGCTGAGTTCCTCCAGCATTTTGTGTGTGTTACTCTGACCATCGACATTGTCTGACCCGCTAAGTTCCTCCAGCATTTTGTGTGTGTTACTCTGACCATCGACACGGTCTTACCCGCTGAGTTCCTCCAGCATTTTGTGTGTGTTACTCTGACCATCGACACTGTCTGACCTGCTGAGTTCCTCCAGCATTTTGTGTGTGTTACTCTGACCATAGACTCTGTCTGACCTGCTGAGTTCCTCCAGCATTTTGTGTGTGTTACTCTGACCATCGACACTGTCTGACCGGCAGAGTTCCTCCAGCATTTTGTGTGTGTTACTCTGACCATCGACACTGTCTGACCTGCTGAGTTCCTCCAGCATTTTGTGTGTGTTACTCTGACCATCGACACTGTCTGACCTGCTGAGTTCCTCCAGCATTTTGTGTGTGTTACTCTGACCATCGACACTGTCTGACCTGCTGAGTTCCTCCAGCATTTTGTGTGTGTTACTCTGACCATCGACACTGCCTGACCTGCTGAGTTCCTCCAGCATTTTGTGTGTGCTACTCTGACCATCGACACTGCCTGACCTGCTGAGTTCCTCCAGCATTTTGTGTGTGTTACTCTGACCATCGACACTGTCTGACCTGCTGAGTTCCTCCAGCATTTTGTGTGTGTTACTCTGACCATCGACACTGTCTGACCTGCAGAGTTCCTCCAGCATTTTGTGTGTGTTACTCTGACCATCGACATTGTCTGACCCGCTAAGTTCCTCCAGCATTTTGTGTGTGTTACTCTGACCATCGACACGGTCTGACCCGCTGAGTTCCTCCAGCATTTTGTGTGTGTTACTCTGCGCATCGACACTGTCTGACCCGCCGAGTTCCTCCAGCATTTTGTGTGTGTTACTCTGACCATCGACACTGTCTGATCCGCCGAGTTCCTCCAGCCTTTTGTGTGTTACTCTGACCATCGACACTGTCTGATCTGCCGAGTTCCTCCAGCATTTTGTGTGTTACTCTGACCATCGACACTCTCTGACCTGCTGTGTTCCTGCAGCATTTTGTGTGTGTTACTCTGACCATCGACACTGTCTGACCTGCCGAGTTCCTCCAGCATTTTGTGTGTGTTACTCTGACCATCGACACTGTCTGAGCTGCCGAGTTCCTCCAGCATTTTGTGTGTGATACTCTGACCATCGACACTGTCTGACCTGCTGAGTTCCTCCAGCATTTTGTGTGTGTTACTCTGACCATCGACATTGTCTGACCCGCTAAGTTCCTCCAGCATTTTGTGTGTGTTACTCTGACCATCGACACGGTCTGACCCGCTGAGTTCCTCCAGCATTTTGTGTGTGTTACTCTGCGCATCGACACTGTCTGACCTGCCGAGTTCCTCCAGCATTTTGTGTGTGTTACTCTGACCATCGACACTGTCTGATCCGCCGAGTTCCTCCAGCATTTTGTGTGTTACTCTGACCATCGACACTGTCTGATCTGCCGAGTTCCTCCAGCATTTTGTGTGTTACTCTGACCATCGACACTCTCTGACCTGCTGAGTTCCTCCAGCATTTTGTGTGTGTTACTCTGACCATCGACACTCTCAGACCTGCTGAGATCCTGCAGCATTTTGTGTGTGTTACTCTGACCATCGACACTGTCTGACCTGCCGAGTTCCTCCAGCATTTTGTGTGTGTTACTCTGACCATCGACACTGACTGACCTGCCGAGTTCCTCCAGCATTTTGTGTGTGTTACTCTGACCATCGACACTGTCTGACCTGCTGAGTTCCTCCAGCATTTTGTGTGTGTTACTCTGACCATCGACATTGTCTGACCTGCTGAGTTCCTCCAGCATTTTGTGTGTGTTACTCTGACCATCGACACTGTCTGACCTGCTGAGTTCCTCCAGCATTTTGTGTTGTTACTCTGACCATCGACACTGTCCGACCTGCTGAGTTCCTCCAGCATTTTGTGTTGTTACTCTGACCATCGACACTGTCCGACCTGCTGAGTTCCTCCAGCATTTCATGTGTGTTACTCTGACCATCGACACTATCTGACCCGCTGAGTTCCTCCAGCATTTTGTGTGTGTTACTCTGACCATCGACACTGTCTGACCTGCCGAGTTCCTCCAGCATTTTTTGTGTGTTACTCTGACCATCGACACTGTCTGACCCGCTAAGTTCCTCCAGCATTTTGTGTGTGTTACTCTGACCATCGACACGGTCTGACCCGCTGAG